>NC_025697.1:220008-305991 GCF_000633955.1 Camelina sativa
TAATGCGGACTAGAGCGACAGTCGTGGATTCTACGAGGTCCAGTTACATTTCTTGGTGTCAGAAGATATTTGTTTCCCAAATTTTACATACAAATTAATTGTGGAAAACGTTTAAAAAAAAACTTTGTTACTTTTTGGTTGTTACTATTTGGTTGTTACTTGTACTTTTATAAAACTTTGTTACTATTGGTCTGTCAGCATTTTCGCTGATTTTAACAATGCATTTTACGTAACACTTTGACAAAAAAAAAAATCAAGTTTGAGACAACTCTCAATTTAGTTTTAGCTAAAACCTTTAAATGCAGTCCACTAAACATGTGTGGTTAACCCGATAATTGAAATCGTGTGATCTAAACCGTCCGATTCATAATCAATCCCACAGTTCCCGACGGAATAAAAGAAGAAAAAAAAAACATCTATTTTTATTTTGAGGGATTTTTATTTTTTAATTAAGGGACACACCGCCACAAACTCTTTCACTATAAAGCCGATCTAATAAGATAGACGAGGACCGGCCATAAATCTTTCTTCTCCACACACAAAAAGAAAAAAAGAAAAAAAAAATCAATTCAATCTCCTCCGATAATGGAAGGAACCGGCGTTGTTGCGGTGTACGGTAACGGTGCTATAACGGAGGCTAAGAAATCCCCTTTCTCCGTTAAGGTCGGTCTTGCTCAGATGCTCCGTGGTGGTGTTATCATGGATGTCGTCAACGCCGAGCAGGCTCGTATCGCCGAGGAAGCTGGTGCTTGCGCCGTCATGGCTTTGGAGCGTGTTCCCGCTGACATCCGTGCTCAAGGAGGCGTTGCTCGGATGAGCGATCCTCAGATGATTAAAGATATCAAACAGGCCGTTACGATTCCGGTCATGGCTAAGGCTAGGATTGGTCATTTCGTTGAAGCTCAGATCCTTGAAGCTATTGGGATCGATTACATCGATGAGAGCGAGGTTTTGACTCTCGCCGACGAAGACCATCACATCAACAAGCATAATTTCCGGATCCCTTTCGTTTGCGGCTGTAGGAATCTCGGCGAGGCTTTGAGGAGGATCCGTGAAGGTGCCGCCATGATTAGGACCAAAGGTGAGGCTGGTACTGGTAACATTATTGAAGCTGTTAGGCATGTCAGGTCTGTTATGGGTGACATTAGGGTTTTGCGGAACATGGATGATGATGAGGTTTTCACCTTCGCTAAGAAATTAGCCGCTCCTTACGATCTCGTGATGCAGACCAAGCAGCTTGGTCGTCTCCCCGTTGTTCAATTCGCCGCTGGTGGTGTCGCTACCCCGGCTGATGCGGCTCTCATGATGCAGCTTGGATGTGACGGTGTCTTTGTTGGTTCTGGTATCTTCAAGAGCGGTGACCCAGCGCGTCGTGCACGTGCCATTGTTCAGGCTGTCACTCATTACAGTGACCCTGAGATGCTTGTGGAGGTCAGCTGTGGCCTTGGTGAAGCTATGGTTGGGATCAATCTCAACGATGAGAAGGTTGAGAGGTTCGCTAATCGCTCCGAGTGATTAGAGACAAGAAAAACAGAAAATAAAAAAAAGGTAAAATTTCAGACGAAATGGTTTGAGACCATTTTGCAGTAATCTCTTTGAAAAGAAGAAGATGATGATATTTGTTGTTGGTAGTTTGTACCCTTTGTGTTTCCCTTATCACTTTGGTAGTGTTTTTGTTATTGTAATCCATTTGCAAGAACAAGTTTGTCAGTTATAATAATGTACTACTCACTCTCTTGATCAGTTGATTTTTGAAAATGATTATATTCTTCGATCCATTGATGATATGTTTGAGCTTGTTGCTCAATTAGGTGTGGATGGTAGTATTAGATTTTAGACAACCTATTAGTATCAGCTTGGTAGCAAAGGCTCTGCAACTGTTTCAGTATTGTATTCGAGCTCCAAGAACTGCTGTCATTCACATAGCTTTTAGTTCTTATATCAATGTGTGGTGTGAGACATAGTTATAAGCCTATCATCAGAGGAAGAGAATCTGATTTAGGTTGTCTTCGTTGTTACAGAGTAAGAATTATCGATTTCATGATTTGTGCATTATGATTCAAGGGTTCGTTGTATTCTAAATTGGTGTTTGAGGAATGTTATGTTAATGTGGTTGGTAAAGGAGAGAGAGAGAGTCCATGTGAATCTTTCTTCTAACTTGGAGTGTCCATTGGACTCTTCTAACTATGGGATTTCAGATCTCACCCGCACAGTATCGAGCATACGGAATCCATGGAGCTCTTGACTTTAAGACTGAGTTCTTGAAAGTTTTACTTTTACAAAACACCATGATTTATCGATACACGAGTATAGTATATATGTATATATATCCCTTCACTTAGCCATTAGGCTCTTTTTTGGCTTTAGTTTCGAAACTGAACAAACCGGGTCCTAATCTCCAAAAGTGCTTTTCATTTCAACCTGTGAAGTCCTTGTTGCAATTTGATGCACGCCACTTGCAGTTTTGTCCGAAAACTTCACTCCATTAAGCCCACAAAAAAATTCGTTCGTTATTTAAATATCAATCGAAATAGGCCCACATCGGCCCATTCTTATTCCCAAATGGCTTATTTAATCAATTCATTAACTAACGGGACTTGTCTAATACAATATCAATTATGAGGGACCATAGTATAATTTCCTTTATCTTTCCAAATGACGCCGTGTAGCTAATTTACCAGTCTCTTCTCTTCTCTTTTAGGAAAGACCTCGAAAATGGAAATCAGTTCAATTTGTTCATATCAGAAATAAAACGAATCTCCCATTCGCAAAACCCTATGTGTCTATAGAAGAAGAAGAAGAAGAAGAAGAGACATGCGTATTGGTCGAAGCTCTGGGCACTAGTGTATAATTAATATCGATTGTTTGAAACCGGTGATGGTTGGAATCATGGCTTCGTATTCAAGAGAAAGGCTTGAAGGTCTCGCGAGTTCCGCCAAATCAGCCACGGAATTGCCTCCGAAGTTGCATCGCTTACGCAATTTGCGCCGGGATTTGCGAAAGGACGAATCCGTTTTTCCCATCGAGTTGCTTCCTCATCTTTTCGATCTTCTCTCCGATCAGTTCGGTGCTGTTCGCAAGTTTGTCGCCGAGTAAGCTCCGTTATTGTAATCTGTGACCCTTTTCCCCTTATTCGTTTAATTATGCTTGTTCTGGTGATTTCATTCCTGGAGTTTCTCAATTACTTCGATTTTGTTTGTAAAATACAAAAAAAAATTAATGAATTCCCAGAACTTTTTATATATGAAATTGTTTAATATTTGCTTGCTGTTGTTAATCCTGGACAACATCTCACTTGAGGGAGTGATTATAACTGATGGTTTGGTGTCTGTCTTATTCTCGATAGCTTGCTGAAAGATTCCTTTGCGACTAGTATAATCTAGGACGTGTCCCTCTCTTGAACTTGTGAATTTACATTAACTCTCTGAACCTCTGATGCTATTTTCAAATGCAGGATACTTGGTGAAATTGGATTGAAATATGTTGAATTATTACCCGAAATAGTTCCCCTTTTGATTAAGTCTCTCGAAGACGAGACACCAGCTGTGGCGAGGCAGGTCATTGCTTGTGGAGCTGATTTATTCCGTTCCACCCTCGAAAGAGTGGCAGTTCAGGTTGTTTGTTTTTCTAGGTTCTAGTATATGTTACCTCTTCGTTCTGCATTTGGTATGTTAAATCCCGTCTTATTGCTATTTGGCTTCCAGGGTTTGCATTCTAGTGAGTTGAATGATTTTCTTGAATCTTCGTGGACATGGATGATTAAGGTTAAGGATGAAATATGCTCAGTCGCTTTCAAGGTGGGAATTAATGCTTTCTCTGATTCCTCCATGGGTTGTCTTTCTTATCTGATTGTATTTTTTATTCTTGTGACTTGTATATTAGCAAGGAAACAGTGGTGTTAAATTATGCGCCATGAAATTTGTGGAAGCGCTTATTCTTTTGTATACACCTCATGAAGGTAAACTTTTCTGAATCTATCCGCTCAGTTACTTGAAACTATAAATTTGTTGTTTGATTCGTAGCTTATTAGACACTAGTTGCTTATACAATCTAGTTACCTGTCCTGAAGGAAGTGAAGCAGATTTTAATATAACTATCCTTCGTGGGGGGCATCCTGTTTTGAATATCGGAGACTTGTCGATTGAGGCCAGCCAGAAATTGGGTTTACTGCTTGATCAGCTTAGGCACCCTGCAGCAAAATCTCTAAATAGTTCGACGATTATTGTTCTCATTAATAGGTGAGTAGTTTGGTATTTTTTAACCTGTTTGTACCTGCAAAATTATCTATGACTTCATGAAAATTCAACTTTCTATGTTTCTTTCTATTACTTTCTTTTTGGCCCATTTTTGTGTAGAAAATCTTTAATCTCAACATGAATTAAAAAACCTTAGATTTGACTTTTGACTGAAGAGCATCCAACCTAAGATGATGTGCATGTGATTAGAACGGGGTTAATGTAAAAACATGCTTTGGTCCTCACACACAGTTACCAGTACTTATGGGGAGACTGTCTTTGGTAATTTGTTGGTATCTTCCATCATGAATTGTGTAGATGGGGATCCAGGATGTCATGTAAACTTGTCTTATGGTTCATGATTCCCTCTTCATTTTAATTCTGTTTCTTATACAGTCTTTCATCAGTTGCAAAGAAACGTCCTGCATATTGTGGACGTATTCTACCTGTTCTACTTAGCTTGGATCCCCTAAGCTTTCTCAAAGGAGTGCATGCTGCAGCAGCAAGTCTTGCCTTGAAGACTGTATTTCTCTCCTACTTGAAATGTACACATCCCGCTGCTGCACCGGTATTATTTTGTTTTAATTTAACTCCAAGGATTTAGTTCACTGTTATTTTCTATCTATTGTTGATTATTTTCGTCATGCTGAGCTGGTATACATCGTCACTGCAACCAAGCGACCATTGTCCCATGCTTTGTAATTTATCTTCCCAAAAAGTTGCTGTAGATTGTTAGTTTATGTACTCGGATATAGTGAATTAAGTGTATTATGCTGGTCTGTCTTACTTGCTATCCTATCATTATTAATCAACTAATAGTGGTATAACATACTTATAACTACGGCATTGATTTTCATAGTAAACTCGCAACTATTTAGATCTGTATGCTGTCATTTTCTCTAGTGGAAGGATCGGTTGATCGGTGCTCTTAAAGAGATAGAAGGTGGAGGTCGGGCAGGCAAAGCTAAAGATCTTTTTTACAAGACTAACGGAAGCATTCAAGACAAAGACAGTGCAGAGGATACCAAGGTAGTTTGTTCCTCTTTCAATGCATAATTTCATCTATATGTTTATCATTGTGTGTGCATGTGTCTCTCCGGTTATTTTGGCTTATGTATATTGGATGCAGACATTAAATTATTAAAATTCGAGAACTATTAATTACAGGTATCAGTGGAAGCGAATAACCTATGTGCTAGTTCTGATGTTGCGGAAAGTAACTTTGGTAGGAAAAGATCTGGATCAGAATACAATATTGATCTAAATGGAGATGCTTTGAATGGAAAACGTGCAAGAATAACACCTTCTGTGTCAGAAGAATCTACTGACGGATTAAATGGTAATGATGGTGGCTCTCTACCTCGGGTTGCTTCTACCTCAACTGGACCGAGTAATAGCAGAGGAGTGAGTGATACTGAACCTGTTCAGCAACTAGTTAATATGTTTGGAATCTTGGTTGCTCAGGGTGAAAAAGCAATTGGATCTTTGGAGGTTCTTATTAAAAATATTTGTCCGGATCTGCTTACTGATGTTGTGATGGCTAATATGCATAATATTCCACCAAATAGTTCTTCTTATGCTGATAGCAGCAATGAGTTGGTGATGAATATGTGTATAGTTGATAGTGATGCACAAATCAAATATCCCCCATCATTTGTAGCGGATGTCCTTTCACTGTCAACTGCATTCCCACCAATTGCTGCCCTGATAAATCCTGGCATACCGAAAACGGAAAATGTATGGGTGCTCTTTGCTCGATTACGTATTTCTCTGTTATATTTATTGCGTCATTTATGCTCCTTGTTTTTCCTTCTTGTCTTTAAGATTGTATTGTACACTAAAATCTCACCAATAACAGGAAGATGAAGAAGTCTTTTCTGTTCATGTGGACCAGATGATGTTTTCAGCTGAAGATGCAGTTCTTGCAACTGGCTTATTACCTTCTTCTGATGCCTCGTTTCCAGAAAATGAAGAGGACAGTACTGTGTTTCCACCAGACGTGCATTATAAAGGGAATACGGAAAGTGGAATACCTGGATTGGATTCTTCTGCTCAACTTGATTTATCAGGATCCCGTGTTACTTCTGTATTGAATTCTATGAATGTGGAGGCTGCAACCAAGAATCAAAATGCGAGTGGAAAACTTCTTGTCGATGTAATTCCTTCAATGTCTGTGGATAAGTCTGATGAATTTAGTCCAAAGGCGGCTGCCACAGGTTCTACCAGCTTGGTATTGTCAACTGCAACTTCAGTTGCTTCTGCGCCTCAGTTTGTCCTGCCTAAGATATCAGCACCTGTTGTCGACCTTTCTGATGAAGAGAAAGACAGTTTGCAGAAGCTGGTTTTTTTGCGCATTGTTGAAGCATATAAACAAATCTCAATGTCTGGTGGTTCACAACTCCGCTTTTCTCTTCTTGCTCACTTGGGAGTTGAGGTCAATTTCTAATCTGTATTTTTTAACATAACGGCCTCTGCATGATTCTTGCCTCACTTGCCTCTACTCTAAGAGCCTGGTTTGTGGTAGAAAGAGGATATGTCTAGTGCTTACTGATTGTCATGTTTGATTTCGATGGCTGTTTATACTCTCCTGTTTGATACCTATTAAATGCATCCTAGTTGGCAAGATGATTGTTTGAGTATATTCTATCTCTCAGTAATTGATCGTCATATTTTCCTTTTTTTCTCTCTCTTTTTTTTTTTTTGTTGCAGTTTCCTTCAGAGTTAGACCCTTGGAAAATACTACAGGAGCATGTTCTGTCGGATTATTTGAATCATGAGGTGAGAATTTGTTTTCGTGACTTCATTGTTGGACATTTGGATTGGTCAATCCTGTGTATTCGTGATACATGCTTACTGTGTTTTGATAGCATTAAAAAGCCTAATTCTGGCGGTGAATCCTTTTGCTAGAGATAGTGATTTTAGATTCTTCTGATTTTCTCTTTCTATCCTGGTATATGTACTAATCTAGATGGGCTCTTGTACTGGCTCGACTATAGAATTTCTTAGTCTTCTGTTGGATGGCTTTCTTAATTGATTCAAAAGTTATTTATCTGACTACCTTTTCTTTTGTTTTCAGGGACATGAGCTGACCGTGCGGGTTCTTTACAGACTATACGGGGAAGCAGAAGCAGAACAAGATTTCTTCTCGTCAACTACTGCTGCGTCTGCATATGAAAGTTTCTTGCTGACTGTGGTAAGCATTCATTTTGTTTGCATCTTAGTCAACTTTTTGCTAGGGAATTTTCTCAGAAAACAGTTTTACCTTTTAGGCCGAAGCACTTAGAGATTCTTTTCCACCGTCTGACAAATCCTTAAGTAAATTGCTTGGAGATTCTCCACATCTGCCCAAATCAGTTCTGAAGTTGTTGGAATCATTTTGCTGTCCTGGAAGTGGTGAACAAGTTGAAAAGGATTTACAGAATGGAGACCGTGTTACTCAAGGTCTCAGTACTGTTTGGAGCCTTATTTTAATGAGACCTGGAATCCGAAGTGATTGCCTGAAGATTGCGTTGCAGGTTCCTTCTATCTGACCGCTTTTCGAATTCCCTTTTCTTTGGTTCAGCTTTAATTTTCCTCTTTCACATTTCAATGCATTTTTTAATTTTGTGCTTGTGGTTCTTTCTCCTTCCTTTTTCTGACCTTCTCTTTTCATATTCTCTTATCAGCATTTTGACAGTTTCATATTGTTAAGGCTGTAATATTCTTATTTTTGTTTATGGGGCTCTCACTAAATATTCATCTTTTTTCTTGTAAAAGAGTGCTGTTCATCACTTGGAAGAGATTCGCATGAAAGCAATTCGCCTGGTATGTTTCTGCTAAACCTGTGATTCAATGTATGATATGTATCCAGCTGCTGATGTGTTACCACTTCAATAATTGTGGGTCATTTTTACAGGTTGCAAACAAGCTCTACTCTTTATCATTCATTACACGACAGATTGAAGAATTTGCAAAGGATAGGCTGTTTTCCGTCGTAAGTTGCATTTCTTCAGAGAGTGGAGATGCTGAAACACGGATTGATGATTATAATAAGGTGCTCGCTTGTACCAAAATAATTTATTTTTCGAGTTGTTTATGCATTTATATTTTCTTTATGTACTAATGAACACTGCATTAAAATATTTGACCAGAAGTTTTTTTTTTCTCTTTTAGAAGGATCTTGATCTGAAAAGTTCACCAAATAAACCACAGCCCGTTATTAGTGGCATTGATACGCCTTCGGAAGGAACATCATTAACTTCAATTACTGAAGCTCAACGCTGCCTGTCACTCTATTTTGCTCTCTGTACAAAGGTCTTGTAAATTTTTACCATTCTTGGACTAATGACTAAGCTAGCTTTTTAAGTTTGTGGCAAAATTTGGCTAAAAAAATTTGATTTCTATATGTCTTTGATATGCAGAAGCACTCCCTTTTTGTTCATGTGTTCAGCATTTACAAGAATGCATTAGATCCTGTTAAGCAGGTAAGACTGGAGCCCAGTGTAAAGAAGTTCTATAATATCAGTGAATTTTCTTCTCCGGTATTTATTCTCACTTTTTGTTTTGTGTAGGCTATTCATCTTCAAATCCCAATACTAGTTCGTACTATGGGCTCATCCTCTGAGCTTCTTAAAATTATAGCTGACCCACCAAGTGGGAGTGAGAACCTTCTAATGCAGGTTTTCATTGTTCTTGACTTTCTTTTATACTGTAAACATATTAAAAAGCTTCATATAGTTTTGTATACATTTACTATTTCCTTATTGTTCCTCCTTGATGACAGGTTCTCCAAACCCTCACTGAGGGGCCCACGCCGTCTTCAGAATTGATACTTACTATAAGAAAGTTGTTTGATACAAGAATAAAGGTAAAGACAATGAAATGTTCATTGATAACTCTTTAATAGCAAAACTGTAACCTAATTCTTCTCTAATTTTTCTTTGGTTTTGAACTTTTGATGGGACTACAGGATGTAGAAATTCTTTTCCCAATTTTGCCGTTCCTGCCAAGAGACGATGTATATCTTCTTTCCTACCTTTTATCCCTTCTATTGACGCATTGGGTTATAGTTGTCATATATTTCTAAACTTGTAACTTGTCTATCGATCAGGTTCTGCGCATTTTTCCACATATGGTGAATCTTCCCATGGAGAAATTCCAAGTTGCACTTTCTCGTGTGCTGCAGGTATCAGATTAATTTCTTACGTCTGGCTTTTGAGTGAAGTTTGATCTGCTCACTCTGGAATTTGGTTCTTAGGGATCATCTCAGTCTGGCCCAGTGCTTTCTCCATCTGAAATTTTAATTGCTATCCATAGCATTGACCCAGCAAGAGATGGAATACCTCTTAAACAGGTATCTCTCGACCATTTACTTATTAACATACAGCAAACAAAGAATATAAGCTTTGATGAACAATTAGGAAATCTCCGCCAGCTGTTTTACCATCAACACCGAGGTTACTTCCCTAAATCGTATGTCTTAATTAATGTTCTTATCAGGTCACAGATGCATGCAATACCTGTTTTGCACAGAGGCAGACATTCACTCAACAGGTTTTAGCCGGCGTTCTGAATCAACTGGTATATAACAGTCTCTATCTTACCGAGTTTTTTTCTCTCGTTCTGGACATTTATTCTTATTGGCAAACTTTTGGCTGCAGGTCCAGCAAATTCCACTGCCAATGTTATTCATGCGTACAGTTTTACAAGCTATCGGTGCTTTTCCAGCTCTGGTAACAAACTTATCACTTCTCTTTTTGCAATCCCAATTTTATTTTCACTGAATAATCTCTTTAACATGATATTGTAATAGTCGGACTTCATCTTGGAGATCCTTTCTCGTCTTGTTAGCAAACAGGTCAGTAATGTTCTTGAAATGTTATACTTCCATTCTTATGATTGACTGTGTGTTGAAAATAAAACTGTGGTTCTCTCTAATATGTATGCCTCAGATATGGAAATATCCGAAACTGTGGGTGGGGTTTTTGAAATGTGCACAGACAACACAGCCTCAGTCATACAAGGTCTTACTACAGGTGCGATTATAATAAATTTATTCCACAATGGTTAAATTACCTATACTAGTCGTTGTTAAAACTGTGTGATCCTTGTCTTGGCTTTTCACTGAAATTCCTTTTGTTCAGCTTCCTCCACCTCAACTGGGAAATGCATTGACTAAAATCCCAGCATTAAGAGCTCCACTAACCGCACATGCCAGCCAGCCAGAGATTCAGTCTTCACTTCCAAGGTGACCTTTCCTCTTTCAAGCTTCCAGGAATTCATTTCTGAACAATCTGACTTGAGCTATTTGAAATCCATTTGCCGCTGAGCACATTGATATGAAACTATTTTGTTGGTAGGTCTACACTGGCTGTTCTTGGACTTGTCCCTGATTCTCAAGGAACACAAACCAGCCATGTGCAAGCGAATGAGACACAAACGAGTCAGGAACAGCAGCAGCAGCAAGCAAGCGAGTCACAGCAAACGAGCCAGTCTGAGCAAGTTTCTGTACCATTGAGTCCCTCCAAAACAAATCACCAGGAACCCAGTCAGGTAATTGGCGGTCAGTCTCAAAGCAGTCCCGGAGGTACGGGGCTGTCTGAAATGAGTCAGTCTCAGAACAGTCCCATAGATACGGGCCGGTGTGAAATGAGTCAGTCACAAAGCAGTCCAGTTGGGACTGGGCAGTCTGAAATGGGTCAGAGCCCTCAAGTGTCGGAATCGAGTGCTCCAGCAGGACCAGCACCAACGAGTCATACTCGAACATCAGACTCTCGAGCGTCAAGCCAGACACATCGTGATGATGATGAAAAGATAGACGACACAGCAACCTCGGAGAAGGAGGTGACAAAAAGTGAGAAATCAGAGGAATCTTCTTCTGAAGCAGAAGAAGAAGAAGAAGAAGAAGAGTAAGTGTATCATTGTGTGACAGATGTTAATTTCGACTTGAGAGAGAAGAAGAGATTCTTAGAAAATTGAGGTTGCTTCTACTTCTCTCTCTCTCGCTCTGTCTCTGTCAGAGAAGAAGAGTGATTGACTGATTGAAGCGTAGATCAAGAAGGGCGGGAGATCTTCTTCGTTCCATGTATTGTAGCATTTGTTTATGAAAATGAATTTTGTAGATTAAATTAGAGATTTTATTTATATAGATTGTCATTAGCGATTTGTATTGTTACATTCATTATATAGTAGTATTTGTCTTTGAAACAAATAGGCTTCAATAAAAGTTTGCTTTTTTTCTTACAATTTTTCTTATCATGAATGCTTGTGTTTGAGTAGTCAACGTTGAGAGACCCAATGTCTTGCGAGCAGCTTTTGTTTATAAGGCCCAATTTTTAGGCCTTTTAAGTAAAGCTGATCGATATATTGACAAAAACGTAAAATTACGATTAAAATTCACGATCGGTTTAGCGTATCGATTTCAAAATGAAAGATCGGTTCAGTTCGGTTAAAATGTTTACTCCGGAAGAAAATAATAAATATAGTCGGCCTCTAGAATCCAGTGAAGAAGAAGAAGAAGAAGATTCAGTGGGAGAGAGAGAGAGAAAGCGATTGATTGGAAGAAGAAGAAGAAGAAGATTGAGAGAGAGAGAGAGAGAGAGATGGGGGTGGATTACTATAAGGTGCTTCAGGTTGATCGCAGTGCAAACGATGAGGAGCTAAAGAAAGCTTATCGGAAACTGGCCATGAAGTGGCATCCTGATAAGAACCCTAACAACAAAAAAGAAGCCGAAGCTAAATTCAAGCAAATCTCTGAAGCTTACGATGTGATTAATTTACTTTCCCTCTCTTTCAATTCCCCTTTTTATTTTTTGTTTAGGGTTTTACAAAAATTCCATCTTTTTTTTTTTTAATTTATTTGAGCAAAGCTAAGAGCTAATCGACCATGCACTTCTCTTCCACACCCACCCTTTGATCATATATATATGTTTGCTTCTTTGTTAGGTTTTGAGTGATCCTCAAAAACGAGCAATCTATGACCAATACGGAGAAGAAGGTTTAAACCAAGGCCCTCCTCCCGGTTCCGGTGGTTACCCTGGAGAATCAGACCCCGGAGCTTCTTCTTTCCGCTTCAATCCCAGAAGCGCCGATGATATCTTCTCCGACTTCTTTGGTTTCACTAGGCCTTTTGGTACCGGAAGCAGCGACTCCCGAGCAGGACCTTCTGCGTTTAGGTATGGCGATGACATCTTCGCTTCCTTGAGGGCTGCTGCTGCTGGAGGAGAGCCCTCCATTCCTGCTAGGAAAGCTGCTCCTATTGAGAAACAATTGCCCTGTAGTTTGGAGGATTTGTATAAAGGAGTCACCAAGAAGATGAAGATCTCTCGTGATGTTCTCGACTCTTCCGGGTTCGTTTTCCATTTCCCTTCCCTTCATACATGACTCCATCAGTTTAGTGCCTTTTTGTATATCTATATATATATCTGCTGCTTTGGGCTAATTATGTTTATTAGGGACACTTCAACTCTCTCTCTGTGATTGGTGTATGGAGTTTAATTTCAAATCTTTAGTCTATAGTGTCAGCTTATTAGAAAGTTCTTCTTTTGAACAGGTTTTGCTTAGTTTACAAGTTTTGATCTCTGTGAGTGTGACCTTTATGCAGTCTTTGACCTCTCTGTCGACACATTAATGATAGATGCAAGTTTAGAAACCGATAGCTATAGCTAACCTCGACATCCGTCAACCAGTTTCATTATGGATTTTAGCTACATAGATTCTCTTAATCTCATGGACTCACAGACTCTGATTGATCAAGTTACACACTTTATAGAAAATCTGTATAAGCTCTCTCGAATATATAACTTTTCGCAAAGACCAAGTGAGTCCAAGAATAAGAGAATCTATGTAGGTGCAAGTGGTAATAAAAGTCTGCTAAAATCCATAAGAAAAGTCTGTTACCTTTATTCAGTATTTGAGCTCTCTATCGGCACATTAATGGTAGATGCAAGTGTAGAAACCGATAGCTAATATAGCTAACCACGGGATCCCTTGGCCTAGTCAACCACTTTCATTATGGATTTTCATTATGCATAGATTCTCAAAGTCTCTTGGACTCACAAACTCTCATTGATCTCTAACCGTTTGTACCCTTTGTACAAAGTCTGTTTATACTCTCTTAAGTATATATATATATCTTTTCACAAAGACCAAGTTAAGAATAAACTCATTCGCAGTTTTCCGACCACTTTCAATGCAAGACATTACTGATTTATATTTTCTATGTTTTGCTGACTAACGAAACCCGTAGTGTGTGCTCCAATGCAGGAGGCCAACACCGGTTGAGGAGATCTTGACGATAGAGATCAAAGCCGGTTGGAAGAAAGGAACAAAGATAACCTTCCTGGAAAAAGGGAACGAGCATCGCGGAATCATTCCATCCGATCTTGTTTTCATCGTAGACGAGAAGCCGCATCCCGTTTTCAAACGAGACGGGAATGATCTGGTGGTAATGCAAAAGATATCTCTCGTGGAAGCTCTCACAGGTTGCACAGCGCAGGTCACTACTCTTGACGGAAGAACCCTAACGGTTCCGGTAAACAATGTGATCAGTCCGTCGTACGAAGAGATTGTGAAAGGGGAAGGCATGCCGATCCCTAAAGATCCGTCAAGAAAAGGAAACCTGAGAATCAGATTCATCATCAAGTTCCCTTCGAAGCTAACCGCTGAGCAGAAATCAGGGGTCAAGCGGATGTTTTCATCTTGAATGTCTTAAGATTGAATCATCTCGTTTTCAGTTTTTTGTTAAAAGCTGTAGTTTTTTCTTTTTTGGGAAATCGTTTAGTCTAGGAGCAGAAGATGTGGTTTATGATGGGGTTTCATTTTTTGTTGCATTTTGGTAAAGTTTTAAGGTAATTGTGAAATACCACCACCAAACGATGCTGGTGTTTACTTAGTAATGGACTGACTAGTAGTTAAAGTTTCTTAATGCCGTCTTCTCTCTTTTACAAAGCTTAAATGATTTGTATTTAAAACTTACTAGTAGTGTACACATTATTGTCAACAGATTTTGAAAGACTAAATCAACGACGTTAACAATTTGTCAAAAGAAGAAGTTAAGTCAAATTGATTAATCATAGTAGCGAAATTTGAATTAAGAACACCTTTTTGTTTGGTATTAAAAGTTTAAATGTATACGTTTTTCGCACCATGAATCTTGACCTTGCTCTCCCGTCTAATTCCATCATTAAAATCTTTTCAACCCCTCACGTGGTGATGTTGACGTAGAATAATTGTTATTATTTATCAAAGAATAAGAAGTATGAAAGAAAGAAAAAAGAAAAAAAAAACAGACTAGTAATGCGCTTGCTTATTCATAGATTTAGTGTGATTTAGAGATTTAAAATAAACACTTGAGTTTAATTTTAAAGATTTGAATGTTTCTTAAGAATGCAATCAACTGAAATATGTTCGTTAACCATTTTTCATGGTCTTTGTTCAAAACCAGAGTGAGTATACAGATGGTGAGTAGTAAGGTTTTAGTGATGTGGTGTATTTTCTTGCGTAGATATGAGTTCCGAGTAATCCGGAGCGATGATATCCTTAACAACATTGTAAATAACACGAAATTGGCTGATTTTGTATGTGCTTTATTAAAAAGCCTTTAAGCAAAAGAGGAACCCAATAAATAAAATACTACTATTAAACGGGACGATGCGGTGGCCTTGTTGTATGAGCAGATAGATAAACAAACATCAGCCAAAGAGGAAAAGAAAAAAATGTTTAGAAGTAAAAATAATAAAAAAGATTGCCACGTCGGTAAATAAGGTGGGAGTTTACACGTGGAAAAAACAAGACTCCGCCGCGTACCTGATTAAACTAGTAGTATTTGATTATTCAATTTTTCTTCCTAGCTCATGTAATATTAAATATTGTATTGCATTCACTCAAACTGTTGTAAAAAGACCACAAAAATTTTGAACGAAAAATCCATTAATTGGATGAGTCGACGACACATATAATATAATTGAGAAGTACTTACTGTAAGACTATGAGTAGTAATAACGTGTGAATCAATCCACGTGGGATGACAGGTGGGAGAACCAAGTCTAGTTGCATGTCATGTAAAAGTTTTGTTTTTTTACTTTCAACACGGTTCATCAGCATTTGGACCACTTCGCTGACTTATTTTTTTTGGTTACTTCTTCTTACACATCCATCACCCACATATGCTAATAAACCCCACAACTCTCTATACTACTTCTTTAACACCCAACCCCCACGAATCTTTTTTTAGATACAAGTTTCATTATTTTACCGTACGATATTACTAGCTAATGTCACTGCAATGACGCGGCTTCATATATATATATATGTATGTACTTACCATCTATATTCTGGGAATCTGACAGTTGTATATTGCAGTACTGGATCCAAACATACTCATCAGTACATTTTTTTTTCTCTGTTCCTTCTTATTATTAATTATTTCTTCTTGTGCCGACTACGGAAATATCCATGTTATAATTCATCAATTCATTTAGCAAATTTTCATCATTCAAACACATGAACGGATCCGGGTCTTCGTGGCCTAATAGTAAGGACGGGTTCTGGTTGCAAACACAATCCGAGTTCGAACCCTGCTGGAAGGAACTTTCTCACGAATTCTCGGACACCCATATGGGTATGGATCCTTACTTTCGACCCATTTGAATACCTGGAAGGGGACCTATCCATGGGTTACCCTTTACCCAGAGGATTACTCTGGGCCTATGTGAGCTTAGGATTACCCTGAGTTAACAAAAAAAAAACATGAACGTTCGTCTTTTTTTCTCTCTTCGGGGAATTTACATTTCCAATCAATATGTTAGCTTTATCAATTATAACGGTAGTAGTCTTCTTGTTTTCAGTAGCTAAATTAAGTCGTTTCTTATAGGAACGTTAGGTGTCTGTCTACTAGTTAAATTAAATACTCTCCTCTATACATATTTAACAACCAGGAAAGCTTATGTAACTGCTTGTTTATTTCTGCTAAAGAAATTACAATTTTCTTTTGTTATAAAGCTATGACCATTGAGCTGATCCAACTCGTAACAGTGTATTTGATCTCCAATATTAGGTTATTTAATATTCTTTTTCTGTCAACCATCATATAACTTTTAAAATGAAATTTTGTAAATGCATATATTTTTTTATATTTCGAAGGAAAAAATACGAGACTGTCGGGAAGAAGAAAATCAAGTGGGTCAATTGACTAGGCATAAAGGCCAGCAATGATTATTTAATTTGAGGCTTGAGGAGGAAAAAAAAGTTATAAATCAGATTGGCACTCCATAAATAACTCGTAAGCATGACGAAATATTAACGCAGTATTATAAGTTACTATATTGGGACAAAATTATTAACTACCAATAAAATAAATATGAGGCCGTTGAGTTTAGCACTTGAGCTTGTCCAAGAAAAAAAAAAGAAAAAAAAGGGGTCATCTATACAAAAACGGCCATCTAGTAAAAAAGAAAAAAAAAAAACTTCGAACCACTTTACAAATTTGTAATTAAGCAGGTTAGAACACAAATAATCAATTTGTAAAATAAATAAATAAAAATCTAGTTCGAGAATTTTTTTACTTTAGATATTCAATATATTTTCAATTGAGGCAAGTTAATTACCCCCTATAATTGTCTGAGATTACTATATTCATTATTTCAGTATCTCAAAATTTTGTAATACGAAGAAAAGTAGTATGATTTTATTCAGTTAGCTGCTTTAAATGTCGACTTTTATATCCGAAGAAAGAAATCTAAACTTTATTATTTTTCTAATGTAATGTAATCACGATATATGATGTCCTTTTCACTAAATGAAAAGAGACATTCGTGTTCGTATTTTATTCAACTAAATAATTCAATTACTTCTAGTATATTCAACTATTTTTCTTAAAATCTCTATTAATTATAATTTTAGAGAAAAAAACAAAAAACTACACTTCTATCGTCCCTTACGATTTCACACCTTCTTTTCACACTTCCTTATAAATTATTTCAATTCTCTCTTTTCTCTTCTTCCTCTCTGTCTTCTCCTCTTTTCTCAAAGCAGCCTCTCTTCTTCATTTATAAGTAACCCAAAAAAAAAAAAATTGATCTCTTCTTGTTCTCTTTACGTCACAAAGACAATTCGATTCCAATAATGGACAGACGTAACCCTTTCCAACATCACCACCACCACCATCAGCCTCATCATCACTTGATTCAACAGCAACAGCTTCCTCCTCCACCTCAGAGCACGACGCCGGCGATGGATCCCGGCGGCGGAGGTGAGAGAATCCCACAGTGGAGCATAGAGGAGACAAAGGAGCTTTTGGGTATAAGAGAAGAGCTTGATCAGACTTTCATGGAGACCAAACGTAATAAGCTTCTTTGGGAAGTTGTGGCTGCTAAGATGGCCGACAAAAGTTTTGTCCGTAGCCCAGAACAATGCAAGAGCAAGTGGAAGAACCTCGTCACCAGATACAAGGTTACTTTTCACCTATTTATACTAAATGATTCTCTCTATAGTCTCTATATATACACACCTATATATAAATGTTGTTGAATGAACATGATTACAAGTATACATATGCATCATTATTAGTATAGCATTTTATATTGTTTGTGTAACTATATAGTTATTTGTTTTGTATTTTATCACTAGTTTGTGTGGTTAGACATGAAAGTATGCAAACTGAAATGGAAACCTAGTTTAAGGTGTATGTATAGGTGAACTATATTATATATACATCAATTAATGAGCTTAACCTAATCTCCAAGGTTATTTAGATATTGTCCTGCCATTAATGGTAACGAGCTAGAGAATAATATTCTACGCGTTTACTGGTGAGCTTTCATCATGATATTGCCTATGTTCACATTTTTATATCCGTTATCCCATAATTATATATCTTTCTTTTTGTTCGTTTATCACATGGTAAGTATATGTAAGTAACATCTCGTGTTCACAACATGCCACTAAAATATTAATAACCGTTATATAACGAGTTCATCATTAAGATTTCTAATAATAACCGTACGTTACTGATGAACACAAGCATCAAAATTGTTGAAAACGTCCATATCTACATTTATTGTATGCTAAAAGGAACGTGATATGGATAAACATGTTTTTGTTTTCTTATTATATGAATCATATAATATGATAGATGAACATGTGTCTACGAGATAATCATTTCCAGTTAAGATACTTGGTAAGCTAAAAGGTTTAGCATAGGGCCATAGACTATTGCTAGCTATTACATGTTTACATACTAACAGACATATATATTGTGTATAGTATATATATATATATATAACATGTTGAATATTTATGGAACAGGCGTGTGAGACGACTGAGCCAGATGCAATTAGGCAGCAGTTCCCATTTCACAATGAGATTCAATCGATTTTCGCAGCAAGAATGCAAAGAATGTTGTGGTCAGAAGCCACAGAACCAAGCACTTCTTCAAAGAGAAAACATAATCAATTTTCATCAGATGATGATGAAGAAGAGGAAGAAGAAGTTGACGAGCCAAATCAAGACATCAACGAGGAATTATTGTCTTTAGTAGAGACACAAAAGAAAGAGACAGAAGTGATAACTACTAGTACTTCTACCAATCCAAGAAAACGTGCTAAAAAAGGAAAAGGAGTAACTAAAGCTGAAACCGCAGCCGGTAGTACAATAAAAGAAGTATTGGAGGAGTTTATGAGGCAGACGGTGAAGATGGAGAAGGAATGGAGAGATGCATGGGAGATGAAGGAGAGAGAGAGGGAGAAGAGAGAGAAAGAATGGCGGAGGAGAATGGCGGAGCTAGAGGAGGAGAGAGCTGCTGTGGAGAGGCGGTGGATGGAGAGAGAGGAAGAGAGACGGATGAGAGACGAAGCTAGGGCTCAGAAGAGAGACATTCTCATTGATGCTTTGCTTAATAAGCTTAATAGAGATCATCATAATGATCATGGTCATAATCAAGGTTTCTAATTTCTCATAAACATGAGTTAATTTGCTAGGCAAATCAATTAGGTCATATCTCTAAATTAATGTTTCTTTTATTTATATGAACTATATTAATTACATTCGGAAACAGAAATATAAAAGATCAGATTTTGATAGTCCGTATGTTACCATATCGTGGTTATGAAAATAGGATTGCGAATTATAATCGAAGGCTCGATGGATCCGGGAGGCTGGTTTCCTTATTTTTACTTGGAAATTTAACCAGACTCGATGGGAATTGGGGATGGATTTGGATTCATCAAATTAGATTTGTTGTCAGCGCCCTCACATAATGCATGTTTTCCCAAGTCTTTGTGTTCATAGTTTTTATATTTAGATGAGCTTTAATTGATCTAGAAGCAGAGAGCGAGTAAAAACGAGCATGTCAGCACTTCAATTTGACCAACCTCACATTTAATATAACGATTCTATTTGATAAAATTATTAATTATGGACGCCTATATGCTATATGTGTGCATAAAGTGACTACCACTGTGTAGATAATTAGATGCTAATCTCAATTCTATTTTTGATAGTTATAGGTGTCGAAAAACAAATTGGTTTAATACTTTAAGCTACTTTATTCTGTTACTAAGAATGTTTCATAACTATTAATCAGACGATAAACAATAAAATTATACAAAAAGTCTTTGTTCCAAATTTTCAGTTCACATTTGTCCCACATTACTTCTCCGCGTTATTTGTGATCATATTCATATATACATAGATTAATATATCCTATTTTTTTCATAAGTAGAGCCCTATTTTAAATTATAAATAAAGCATTTGTTCTTTTTATTCTTTTCTTCTCTTGCAAGACAGCTTGCTTATACCAACACATCGCGCGTGCAGAACAGTTAAAATACACAAAACATGAAACCGTGTTATGACGCGTTCACATTGATATTAGTGTATTAAATTTAGAAATATGAGACGATGACTCATTCGCCGCGTTAGATCTATTGGTTACAACCTTGGAAAAATCCCTGAGAGGTCATGGGTACGAGAAAACGTTCGATTTTTACGACTTTTGCGTTTTTCATCTTTTTTTTTATTATTATTTAAAACCAATAAATTCAAAATTTAAATAGATTAGAGTGGGAAAATGTTGAAGGGTTTTACATGTGAACCAAAAAAACAAAAAAAAATCAGAAAAATACAAAAAACGTCAAAGAAGTAACGTTAGAAGGAGACCACGATTTGCATGTGAAATAGACATAAAGGAGACAGTTCGTATTTCGAAGTTACGGGGCTCTGCATATCTCAGAAGAAAACCGATTTGACTGTTTTTTGGACCATTACTTGTATATTTATAATTGTTCATCATATCGAATTTGAATAATAATTTTATTCTTTTGATACGAGTCACGAAGATTATCCTTGTGCTATATATTTGGTTATCGTGTGTGTTTCATCACACGATATATTTGTGTTTAGGATAGGCACATCTGTCTGCAGAACTATTTAAAACGAGTGCATCATAGTCTTTAGAAATTTAAATGTTACCCGTGGTCAATAACTTATATTGGCCTAGTAATTTCAGAAAATATGAATGGTAAAAATTGCACGAGTCTTTGGTTAACGATTGGATTATAAGATTATAAAACGACATACTTCTGATAATTAACTGACATCTGAAACTGAAACTAGATACAAAGTTCATCAACTAACTGGTCAATAACAAGGTCAAGAATCTCTTGACCAAATTCGACACAAAAATCTTCGACATGAGTAAAGTCAACGGGTTTAGTTGACGACGAAGCAGAAACCCAAGTGGAGGACTTCATGTCTTCTTCAGACAGATCTGATAGCATGTTCATCAGTTTTGTGATAAACTCTGTCTCTTCAGAATCATTGCTGTTTTCTTTCTTGGTACTTGTTTTATGTGTTGCTGGTGATGAAGAGCATGAAGATTTTGTTGTTGTCTCTACTTGCTTTGTTGTTGACAACTCCGATGCACTTTCTGAATCTCCTGTTTTTTTTTTTCAAATTAAAGTGATATTTAAAATATGATCGGGAAAATACAAATAAAAATTCTTGAAAATGTTGATAAAGTCTCATTTTCGCAGCTTTTTTTTTACAGTAAAACCAAGAAAAATGTTCAAAGGTTATATTTAAAATAAGATTTATCCGACGTTTATGGAAAATTCTTGGATTGGTCAAATTTTGAATAATACTATTAAGTATTTCAAATAAAGTGCTTGAATGGGTTAAAAACTTAAAATGTTGACCAATGACCAGATTTTTACTAACTAAACGTCAGAAGTTTCTCTTTTAGCAAACTTTCTAAGAAAATTCAAAAAATAATTAATTTACGTTCAAATATACTGTATATATTTTTTTTAAAAATGTAAAAGTAAAGAAATAAAAATAATATTTCGTAGACTCACCTCGTGAGAAGTAGTAGTCATCGTCAAGGATTAGATAATCATAAAGATCTCGATCAAGAACCGAAACTGGACTCGCGTTAGACTTATTCTCCGGCGACTCGCTCTCTTTTCCGACAAACTCATCCGCCCGAAGATTCTTTGATTCTCCTAGAAGCGCCGTCTTCTCCGACGACTTACTCTTAGACGGTGAAAGGAACCAACGAACTTTCTTAGCTCCGTTAACGTCACTTCTGTTCTCACTCTTCTTCTTCGCAACTTTTCTAGGCTCGTCTTTAAACTTCTTAGCCACTTTCTCGTTCTCCTTTTTCTTCGCTGGCGGTGGCAATGGTGGCTTCTTGGAATCTTCTACAACAACCTTCTCGAACCTTCTAGACCTTGAAAAAGACGATGATCCGACAAGTTCCCTCTTCTCGTCGAGCTTGTCGAGATACGACAGCAAAAAGTCGTGTTTCTTTTGTTGGTTATTGGAGCTCCATCTCGCCGAGGTTGGGACTATCTCGCGGAAAGAAACGGAAGCTTTGACTCTACGGCACTGGCGGTTACCGTCTTTCTCGTCTTCTTCTTCTTCTTCTTCCTCGTGACCTCTTAAGATGTAGTCCATGAAGTTAACCGACTTGCTCCGTGCGACAGCCGAACCGGTATCATCAAAATACCGGAACCGTTTGGATCCTGGTGCGGGATGGTCTAGCCCCATGAGTTTGGCTACGACGTTCGGAGGAGGAGGAGGAGGGGGAGGAAGAGGAGCTTGGAGAGAGACGTCATCGTTTTGGGTTTCGGTTTCGGTTTTGATCTCTTTCTTTGGCTCTTCGATTTCTTCGTAAGGGATCAGTAGTTGGAGTGTTTCGTCAGAGTCGAGGATGTTGTCGGAAGGGTGAGTTTGTTGGCTACCGGAGCATAAAAGACGACGGACTACCGTCGTGAGGCAGCCAGTCTTAGGGTTGGCTCGTTGGGTCATAGTGATAGTGTTTTTAGTAGGAGAGTGTGTTGAAAATGTGCAAGACGTTTTTGGTATTTATAAAGGACAAGAAGAACACACAGTTTCACATTATTTGCGAGGACCCACAGACGTAACTAGTTACTATTTAAATTGAAAGCAAAACTATGTGGGTAAACAACAAAAGTACTGTGAAATTTTGTTATTTTAAGTGACATTTGTGGTTCAATAAACGGTTATGATTAGTTTACTAAATTGTTATGCACTGAATAATACTACCTCCATTTCAAAAGATATGATGTTTTAGAAAAGTTTTTTTGTTTCATAATATAAAAGTCTCTATGCAACTTTTAGATTAGTTTAATATTTTATATTATATTTGTTAAAAGTAAAGATTTCTTAATCCGCATGCTTTAGCTAAAATATCCTATATTTTGAAACGAAGAGAATATATTTTTGCAATTTCACCGTTAAATTTTAATTTATTTCGTAACACGAATTTATAGTTCTGGATATATATTCACATATTGGTATGTATCTTATCACAATAACAAAAATAATACTAGATTATTTAGTATTTATTGGTATTATAAGAGGGAAAGTAACCATGATCATAAAATAAAGTTATATCCAAAGTGATATGCAGGAGAAGATTCTGTTTTTGAAACTCAACGGAAGAAAAGAGCTTTGGTACTTTTGAAAGAAATCAGGAATTAATAATGGCCTCATCAATTATTTCAAAATAAAGGTCATGTAACTACTTCGAGATTTTTTTTCCTCACGTAAGTTTTATATTAAAAAATGGTCATGCTTTGTTCTTAGTGCTTTAAAGCTTTAAACAAAATATGGTTACTAATTCTGATCTTTTAACTATGTGTACATGGTTATTTTTTACTTTTCAAACATATTTCACTTTTTTTTGGGGTAAAAAAAACATATTTAACTTCAGGTTGAAACTTGAATTTTGAAGCAACTGTTTAAAAATAGAAGACCAATAAGTGGTTAGTAATTCTGAAATAAAATGAGAATTTAGCTTTTGCTAGACGTCACAACTCACAACTGTCAATATTAATACGGTAGACCAATACTTTTAAAAATAATCAGTGGATTATCAACAATGTTAATGAATGATAGATCAACAATATGAACTACTAGGCTTAATTCTCAATGTGCACTGAACGGTAAAAGAATTCGTTTTAAAATTTAGAAGATTTAAATAATCTTAATCAGATATATAAATGGGCGGGATCAAGCTTTCGAATAGTAAAAGGAATCTTCAGAAGATGAATATAGTAAAGTTGCAAAAGGGCTCTTCGAAACCTATCTAGTTTTCTTTATTATTATTATAAATAAAAACATCGAAGGCTTGGAGCAACCAACTTTAAGGTAATCGTTAATTTATATTTGTCGCCGAGCTTACGGGATATTAATAATGGCATGATTAGTCTGATCATTACATTTAAATACGTTTAGTATGTTTCATAATATTGATCTTCTTCTTGTTTTATATGTTCATCTTATGGCACTTTAGAGAGCGTTGATTTTATAATCTCATTCATTGGTATAATACATGCACAACGGGTAACACAAAATATAGTACTTCTTTTAATTTCTTAGGATATGATGCTATTGTTATGTTTTCAATAAATATATATAGTTAAAAAAAAAGATTTGATAGCTTTTATTATCTGAATATTTTATTTTTATAAGGCATGATCGTCAAGATCAAAATTTCCAAATTCAAATTCGAAGTGTAAAAAAGAAAAGAAGAGTATGGTAGTATAAAATATTTACAGATTCTTTTTTTACTTTCCCTTTTTCCTTTTCTTTTCAACTTTTTACGTTCAAAATTATTTTTAACAAAAAACACGAGAAAATCTTAACTGCGTGGCGTCATTATCAAAGATGAAGTAGAAAGTACTTCGGTCGCTTAGTTCACACCGGAAACAAAAGAGGCAACGGAAACAGTGAGACAAGACTAAATTTATCTCTGACGCGCATGAAAAAAACATTGCCATCAAGTGATCAAGGAGACATTTGCCTTATCACCTTCACCTATCAACTCTCGACCAATCCCTACCCTTACGCATATGTGTTTCTTTCTTTTAAGCACCAACTCTACAAATTAATTTACTTTTTACAAATAAAAATCGAAATTAATATTGTTCAAAGCACTGAGAGTGAGAGACTGCATCAAATCGAGAAATATTTTCGGAAGCCCATTAGCAGCCCATATTAAAATATAAAAATATCAAATTATTGGGTAGTCTAACAACATTGGGGATGTAGCTCAGATGGTAGAGCGCTCGCTTAGCATGCGAGAGGTACGGGGATCGATACCCCGCATCTCCACTTTTTTTTTTTCCCTTCTCCTTCCTTTCTCTTGGTTTACCCCTTTTTCTTCATCATACAAAATTAGATTATTAGTAACGGAAAAATATGTTGTAACAATACGTTATGCATATAGCCACGCATATCATTAATTGTGAAAGTAGAAGTCTTAATGATTTGTGTTTGCTTTTAATAATTGTTTTCGTTGATCATCATCTATACCAAAAAAAACTAAAAGAGGAACTATTGTTGGTTTTACAAGCAACACCAACTATTTGTTTAGTTGCCTAGTTGGTGCGTGTTTTTATTTCGTTTCCATACGTTAAATATATTTTTCCCGTCGTTTAGTCTCTCTGATGTCGACGGCCAAGATAACAATCACTCAACTATTTGCTCATCACATTAAACGACTTTTTTAAGAATGATGATTTGATTATTGAGTTGATTAGCATTCCCAATCAAGTAGTCACTGGATGCTTTTCCCAAATATGTTTGTTTCTATTCATCTTTTAAAGCTTCAAAGCTGAAACCAAAGTTCTGGTGTATAAAAGAAAAGGAGTAATCGAAGAATCGAGTTAAGTAACCACATTTGATATGATTCAGATGTCGTATGTGTTTAACTGTTATTTTCTTTTCTGTTCTTTTCTTTTAGTATAAAGTAATGAGACTAATGTGTGTTCTATAAAGTAAACGACACCAGTTCTTTTTCAATATTCAACATTAACCTATTGAAATTACTTGATTGAATATATACAACTAATCGGAAGACGTCTTGCAGATTTATAATATATGAAAAAATGATCTAATCAATAACAATGTGCATTTCACGTTTACAGATTCTAATCGAAAAAAAACCCGAATCATTAACCTCCCCTAACCACATCTTTATTTATTTGGCAAAAAGATGGAAGCAACACATCCAAAACATGCCTTTAGCTTCACTCCTACTCAATCCATATTTTCCCAAAAATATAAACCCAACACCCTCGTACGACCTTTCCCTCTCTAATTCCCAAACCCGACACGTTTCCCATATTAAATTACCGAATTTGCCACTATGAGCTTCTTGATTCTTAACAGAGGAGCAGGAGGAACCAAGATTCCTCTCTCCATCATCGTACTCGTTCTATGTGGTTTCATGTTCTTCGTTCTCTTATACACCGAAAGAATCAGCTTGATGTCTTCTTCTTCCTCCTCTTCGTCTTCATATTTATTCAAGCTAAAGTCTTGCCCGAGGAAAGAAGTTAGCTCGAAACCTAGTAAGCACATACGAGACACTCGAATCTGAAAACTCTGTTTTTTTTTTGGTCCAATTTTGGTGTTTCTTTCTTGTGACGCAAGTATTCTCACGATGTTCCTCTAATCTTCCTTGTTGCCCAGAGGATAAAATTCGAAAGGAGAGATCAGAGATTTTGGAATTGCTTGACGACAGGTTCGAATTCGATCCTGAAGAGTGTAATGTTGCATCAGGGAAATGGGTTTACAATAGCTCAATCGAACCACTCTACACCGATAGATCATGTCCATACATCGACCGTCAATTCTCTTGTATGAAAAACGGACAGCAAGAAACTGATTATCTTCGGTGGGAATGGCAGCCTGATGACTGCACAATTCCACGGTATATATTACAACTTACTAAACACAAGCTAAATCTAGCTTGTTTCAGGGTTTGAGACAGAACCTTTATGAGCTTTGTTTAAATCCGAAACAGATTTAGTCCGAAGTTAGCAATGAACAAGCTCAGAGGGAAAAGACTACTTTTTGTGGGAGATTCGTTGCAACGAAGCCAATGGGAATCGTTCGTGTGTTCGGTGGAATCAATAATACCGGAAGGAGAAAAATCAATGAACCGTAGCAAAAGATACTTTGTATTTAAAGCTAAGGTACGTTTAGAGATCAATATTCAAAGCAAGGCAAACCTTCAAACCTTGTGTTGCAAGCAAAATATATATTTTGAATTTTCTCTGTTTTTTTTTTGTTGATTCATAGGAATACAATGCTACAATTGAGTTCTATTGGGCACCATATATCGTGGAATCAAACACGGATATACCTGTGATTTTGGATCCGAAGAAAAGGATAGTGAAAGTGGACTCAGTGGAAGATCGAGCTAAGTTTTGGGAAGGAGCAGATATTTTGGTTTTCAACACTTATGTTTGGTGGATGAGTGGTATCCGCATGAACGCTCTGTGGGGTTCGTTTGGAAATGGGGCTAGTGGTGCGGAGGCACTAGACACAGCGGTGGCTTATAGGCTAGGGCTCAAGACATGGGCTAATTGGGTCGACTCCACCGTTGACCCTAATAAGACCAGAGTCTTTTTCACCACCATGTCTCCTACTCATACTAGGTAAACATTGAGTTTTAAATGCCAATTAAGCAGCACTAGTTAAACAAAAAAAAAAAAAAAAAAATATTGGTTGGAGAAGTAATGTACTGTAATGTGTTTGTTTTGTGATTAACGTAAAGTGTTGTTATGTAAAACGTGCAGAAGTGCAGACTGGGGAAAGCCAAACGGCACAAAGTGTTTCAACGAGACGAAGCCAGTAAAGGATAAAAAGTTTTGGGGAACAGGGTCCAACAAGCAGATGATGAAAGTGGTGTCAAACGTCATAAAGCACATGGCAACGCACGTGACTGTGATCAACATCACGCAGCTCTCTGAGTACCGCATCGACGCCCACACATCAGTCTACACCGAGACTGGTGGCAAGATCCTAACAGCTGAGGAGAGAGCTGATCCAATGCGGCACGCTGATTGTATACATTGGTGTCTACCTGGTTTGCCCGATACATGGAACCGGATCTTATTGGCTAATTTGTTGTAAATCAATGCCTAGGAATCAGACTGAGGAGTAAACCGGGAAAAACCCATCAAAATCCTCTCTCTATTTGTTTCTTCGATTTGTTTTGTTTGATGAACTTTGTATGTATGTGATTGCGACGTCGTTTTTTTATAAGATCAAACATACTCGGCCCGTTTTTATATTTTACCTGGATGAAAATATATTATAAGGCCTAAATGGGCCTGGCACGTAAGAAACAATATATGGGCCTATTTGTAAATTGAGGGAGGAGGCAAGGGTAAAATAGGATATTCAAGACCATGAGTTTTTAGGTTAATGCTGACTAGTGTGTAATAACTACCGTCGGATTTTTTTTATGAGAACATCGTGAACGTCGAATGAGAGACATCAAAGCCCAGTAGTGATTGCGACGTCGTTTTCATAAGATCAAACAGAATCGGCCCGTTGTTTTTTATATTTTACCTGAATGAAAAATATAAGAAAGGCCTTATATGGGCCTAACGCGTAAGAAGAATTATATGGCCTATTTGTAAATCGAGGGAGGAAACAAGGGTAAAGTAGGAATTTCTGGACCATGAGTTTTTAGGTTAATGTTGCTAGTGTGTAATATGTACCGTTGGATTTTTTATATGAGAACCTCGTGACCGTCGGATGGGAGACACCAAGCCCAGTAACGTAACAACTCAATTCGCCGTCACGGTGAAGTTGTCTCCTTCTATATAATATCGGACGAATCTGGGATATGTAAAAAATAAGGGACTTGACAGAGACTTTTGTTGGGTCTCGCTCGAAACCTTCCTCTTCGTTTGCATCTTTGCATCAGGTTAGGCTGTGATTCCTACAAAATCTGCTCTTTTCCTTTACGTTCTTGTTTGATAAAATTAGGTTTGAATTCGATTTAGGGTTATAATTATTGACGTTATTAGGGTTTCGTTGGATCTGTTTTCTTTAATTGATAGGAAAGTGCGATAATGGCGGGAGGAGGAAACTTCATTGCCAGAGTTATTTCGTACGTTGCGAACGAGTTCATAGTTAATGGTTTGGCTAACAGGTACTCTCATTCTTAATACTACTCGATTTAGGGTTTTAAAATTGAATTTGTGGGTAGATGTAGTAGCTTATATATAGAAGCTTCTTTCTCTGGCTGAGTGGATTTATAAATAAGTTCCTCATCGGCTCGTTCATATCGAAGCAAGATAGCCTCAACTTACAGCTGGTCTGCTGCGTAATTTTCCATACGCTGCAGCGTAGGAAGTTTGATATATTTGTTTTTTTGAACAAGATTTGGCTTTTGTTTTGGAATTGTTTTCGTTTATTGTTGCTCTAAGCTATTGGGCAATGCATTTTTGTCCTGAGATTTGGGAAACTCAGGATCTACTTTTGTTTAGATTTGTTGGTTTCTCCATATGTTTTTTAGTGGTTTGCTGCCGGTGATGATTTTCGTAGGCTTGTCCTGATCAAATACATGACGTTACTCTTGAATCTAAGAAATTTCTGAGGCTATTTTTGTTTATCTTTGTTTCCTCTTTTCTATCTAGTTCTTTGGTATATTCAGACACTGCTTTAGATCTCCAATTGTTTCACGAGATTTGTTGTATTTATGGCTTTTGTAAATTTCTTATCTGTTTTGGCAGCCATGCTTTCCAGAGATTTGCTGTGAGGACTTCAAAGAGAATAGAAAACCTCTCGAAAATGGGTTTGTCTCTTTAACTTGAAGCATTAAAATTTGTGTTGTGTATTTCAGTATTTGCTTTCTCCCTCCTGTTGCACAATCTTATTAAATTGTGGGGTTTTTTTTTTTTGATTATTCCAGCCGCAGAGAGCAAGGAGAAAGTTGCTCAGCAAATGGAAGAAGTCGCCAAGAACATTGATGTGAGATTTTTTTGTCGCTTTCAATCTTTCATAGATTCTACAGTAGACGTTGTGATATTGAAATCTAAACTGCTCCGTTAACTTTTGCAGTCCATGAAGAAACAGTGATTATTCTCTTGGGGAATCTTATAATTTGCATGGCTCAGCTCAAGTAGAGAGGTCTGTTTATCTTTGTATAAAGAATGTTAAAAAGTAATAAGCGTGTGGGTTATAAACAACCAGTGATCTTTTGATGCTGTTTCTCTTCTTTTAAACCCCAACTTGACAGGAGTGACTGACCCTTATATATGAAGTTCTGTCAAGGAATTTCTATCGCTGCTACTTATTTGTAGAGCTCATTTATTGATTCTTTTTGTGTTTTGTGCTGGCTTTGAACTTAAATGAGTATATACGTAATCGATTTGAAAAGTTGTGAAATGTAAGACTCACAACGTATGACTGTAAAGAGCGTGAAGGTCTCAGGTGTACGAGCCAAAATGTCTAGAATCGATCGCAATATAAAATCTGAATAAACCATGTCCCACTGATATCCTCCAAAAATTTTTTGAATGAATCTTCGTAAATCATTCACATGTTGGTGTATACCATCTACTTGTTTGTAGAAAAGTTAAAGCAGTGCAAACGCAGACAAAAAAAGTACATACCAAGTGATTGTCAAGTACAGTTTAGGCAATAACTTGGTTAAAGAGTTTTAGTCCAAACGGTTTTCGAGCAAATATATAGTCAGTGAAGAGCATACTCACAGTTGGAGGATTAGGGTACCGGAATCGAAGTACTGCACATAACATGATGAAGTGAAAGGCACTGTGAAGCACAAATGGCATACATACAGTGCCATACGTGAAGCTCCTCTAGCACAGTCACACACTCACACACATTAATTTTTTAATAAATAGTAAATAACGTTTTATTATTTTTGCATTTCTAGTCGGAATGGAAAAAAGAAGAAGAAGAAGAGACGTGTAATAGCATAGCAAAACAAAGAAGAAGAAAACGTTAAAAAGGCAATGAAAAGGGAAAATAATGCTATTGGCAATTTTCGAACAAAAGACAATGACTAAAGAAGCATGGTCATTTAAAGTTGGGTCATTTACGACCGCTGAAGAAGAGATCAAATCAAATATGGTCCCTTTAAAATAAGAGGCCTCAAATAACTAACACCTACCATCTTTGTGGTGATTTTACGCCTATAAACTATCTGATTCTGGTTGTGAATTGTGATGAAATAATATTTTTGGAGTTACCAAGAAACATATACTAGATGAGAATGGAATCTCTATCAAGTCTGAACACCATGGACGAAGAAACGTTACGTTACGTCAGAGCAGCCGTGATACATTGCGTACTTTTTTACCAACCTTTTTTTTTCCTTTCTAATAGAATTATTTGAATAAGAATTGGATTTTCTTTGTTTAACAAATTGTAATTAGAAATATTTTTTTTTCAGAATGACACTTCTAGGAAAAGGGGTAGTGTTCTCTCTCTCACACTTCTCCACATATATATGTATTTAAAGGATTCAACAAGTTTAGCTTCGCTATTGTTGTTTTCTTTGTAAGCAAACAAATCTTGCAAAATCGATTTTAAACCAAAATTATCAAAACCATAAATAGAAGGTGAGGGAAGACTCTCTCTCTCTCTCTCTCTCTCTCTCTCTCTCTCTCTGCTTTCTTCTCCGTTTTTTTGTTTTTTTGATTCGCTCGGCCGCGGAGGGAGGATTCTAAAATGGCGGCGGCGGCGACAATGACGGAGCGGAGGAAACAGATACCGGCGTACATGAAAGCAGTGTCAGGGTCACTAGGCGGAGTAGTCGAGGCTTGTTGTCTCCAACCAATCGACGTAATCAAAACGCGTCTCCAGCTAGATCGTGTCGGCGCTTACAAAGGAATCACGCACTGTGGCTCCACGGTGGTTCGCACCGAAGGAGTTCGTGCTCTCTGGAAAGGTTTAACTCCCTTCGCCACTCACCTCACGCTCAAGTACACCCTTCGGATGGGATCTAACGCCATGTTCCAAACGGCGTTCAAAGATTCGGAGACCGGAAAGGTCAGCAACCGTGGCCGTTTGCTTTCCGGATTCGGCGCCGGCGTTCTTGAAGCGCTCGCCATTGTTACACCCTTTGAGGTATAAAAGCTTTCCGTTTTTGTTGCCTTTTTGGCTTAACTTTACAGGACAAAAACTCTGACGAAATCACATGTCTTCGGTCTTCCCTTCCCCTTAATATTTTATTAGCACTTTAAGGATTTGTTAAATTATAGTTTAATCATAGTTAGTTACTTTGGTTCAGAGAGATTTTAGTACAATTGAAAATTGTAGATTAATCTTGCACCAAACTCTCTGTTCATCAATACTTTAGTGTTTCTATTGAGAATTATTTATTCAGATCTGTATGATGGTTTTGGAACTGTGCTTTTGGTCACTATTAATCGTTGCCAATTCTTAATTATTATAAACAGTAAGTAGAAGCATTTCTAGTCTCTGACTGGTGTTTGTTTCTATGCATATCTGAGTAACAAATATAGTCTGTCTTGCTCTTGTTGTGGTTTGAGAGACAGGGTTTGATTCTCAAATGGTTTAAGGAGCTTTTGCATCTCATATGATTCCTTTACCTGAGAGCAAAACACTGTTTGAGTTCTTTGTTCCTCTTTTTTTCTTTATATCATCAGGTGGTGAAAATTAGACTTCAGCAACAGAAAGGATTAAGTCCTGAGCTCTTCAAGTACAAAGGACCTATACATTGTGCTCGAACCATCGTGAGAGAAGAAAGCATATTGGGGTTATGGTCAGGTGCAGCACCGACGGTTATGCGAAACGGCACCAACCAAGCTGTAATGTTCACAGCGAAAAACGCGTTTGATGTACTCCTGTGGAACAAACACGAAGGCGACGGTAAAGTCTTGCAGCCATGGCAGTCAATGATCTCAGGGTTTTTAGCTGGAACAGCAGGTCCGTTCTGCACAGGACCATTTGATGTGGTGAAAACGAGGTTGATGGCTCAAACCCGAGACGGTGAAGGTGGGGTGAGATATAAAGGGATGGTTCACGCAATTAGAACGATTTATGCAGAGGAAGGGTTAGTTGCTTTGTGGAGAGGGTTGTTGCCGAGGCTAATGAGGATTCCACCAGGACAAGCCATCATGTGGGCTGTGGCAGATCAAGTCACTGGTCTTTATGAGATGAGATATCTCCAGAACGCTCCTTTATAGTGAGGCACGTTTTTTTTAAATTTGAATCTGTCAATTTGGATTTTGATCTTCGGAAAAACGATTTGATCAAACAAATAAAACTACCCTCACGATTTATAACGGTGTTACGATTAATCAAATTTTGGGAGTTCTATTTGTTTTGTTTCTGTTGCCGTAGATGTCAGCGGTCAAAATTAGTGTTCTAATAACAAAATTGGCAACAATGATGTCAGGTGAATCCGGTTTTCCACTTAAAAAAGCTAGTGAAACTTTGGAACCGCCACGTCAATATTAGTTAGGGCTGGGGTCAGTTTTCTCTGGCCCATGTTTGAAACACATAAGACCCATGTTTGAAACACATAAGGCCCCCATGTTTGAAACACATAAGGCCCCCATGTTTGAAACTTGTATATTAATAATGCAAACGCTCTGCATTGGGTTTCTACAAAAACCCTAGTTGTTAGCCGCCGCCGCCATCTAATATTTTCATCGGCATCACAACCTCTCCTTTTTATAGACGGCTTCTGTTTTGAGTTCGCATCTATCTCTTCGTCTAGTAGTGTTTGTTCTTCGAAACGTTTTCTATGTTTTGTTTTTGGTTTGCTTTGTTTTATAAACTCTTTATGTAGTTTTTTCCTAATGAGGATTACAAATCAAAAGCTATGGGTCTGTTGATCAGATCCATATGATGCTATATTGTCATAGTTACTCTGATGGGAAATTTCTTCGTTTTTTTTAAAAAAATATTTTTGTATTTGTTTGAAAAGTTTTCAAGAATGGTTTTAATTATAGTGAGAAGGCAACTTTTTGCCGAGTGAATCGAACATCGATCTCTCTCTTTTTCCCAGTTGCCTAAAGCAAATGTATTGGCTGCCTGAGTGAGGAATTGTTTGATCGGTTATTCAATTCTTGATACAACCGATTTGTTCCTCTTTGCTGCCACATTATTTTGTTTATATATTTTTATGAAATTTTTGATTAATGGTTTGAATTTGTTTTAATAAGATGCTAGCTTTTTCTTTGGTCCGATTAAGTATGCGTGTCATTAAGTCTTTTGTGAAAATCATTAGTGTGTATGAATGATTGTTTTATTCCCTCACCATCTAAAGCAATACGATCAGAGTGATAACTTCGTCATCTCTATATCTTGGAACATAGAAGAAACTCCGCGATGAATTGCATAACATGTTTTAAGTTATATCACGCCACTGAATTCTATAACTAAATCTCGTTTTAAGATATTCCCTCAGATAATTAACATATGATTCTCGTTACTTTTACGTCATTTACTGTGAATTTATCGAATTACACAAAACAAAATCAATTATGGAGATTTTGTTCTCTTACGTAACGTATTAGCGTATACGAGATTGTCTCGTGTATCTGTCGAACTTAGATAGCTGTTTCGTTTACGGTCAAGGATCTGTTTCGTACCGTTGATTGGTTTTGTTGATCTCTCTTATCGCCGAACCCTGGCTGAGTATTATGGTTCAATTTAGGCTGTTAATGATAGGATTTAATTTGGGCCTAAGTGTTTGCAAATGAAATATAATAATATATTCAACAGTTTATTGTGTTCTCACTGATAATGGTAGTGTTGAATCGGCAAATGCCATGAAACTAAACCTTTAAACATATACTAATTTGACGAGGGAAAGTACCCCTTCAACCCTCAAAACTGGTCGACTTTATTAAAGTTAAAGACAGTTATTTCGGCTTTTGCTATTAAACCATGTTCGTATTGGTTTTAGGTTTTAAAAGCTAACACAAGCTTTACGACAAAACGTTCTAGTAATCAACTGAGATCAATTTGATCAATCAATCAGTTGACAAGTTGGGAGAATATGTTACCGGCCACTCTGTTGGTTTGAGAAATAAACAATAGGTTCGAGTCGACGGTAAATCATAGCACTAAGGGCATTTCCATCAGTTATACTGGATGTCAAAAAAGTTAAACAATAATATTTTTAATTTAATTTAATTTAATTATTTAATTATTTTTTTAGTTTGTCTAACCAATAACAGTTGTTGATGCTGTGTCACTTTCCACACATCTTTCTACTTTTTTCTTATTTTTTGAATTTTTTTATTTTTCTGATCCTCTCTCACAGATGTGCTATGGGAGTGCTTTAAACACGGTAAGAAATACCCGATGTGTATTAATTTTTTATTTTAAATAAATAGGCTTAATTTACAAGGACATGATTTCATTTCAAAATTTTATAGTGTATTCAATGAAAACCCCTTGACAAAAAGAATAAACTAATAATTGTAGTTTATTCTCTCATACGTTAACATAATATTCCAATTTTTAAAATAATAATATGTCTTATGTGTGAGGGATTAGGCTGCATAATATTTATCACGTAATCGAGTATAAGAAAATATTGATGAAATCAGGATGGAATATTTTATTGTCCTTACGTGCATCACATGTAAATTACTGATTTCTCTTATAAAATTACTAATTTCTTTTTAAGGTAATAAAAGTCTTGAACAATACGAATCAGTAAATTCTTTATAAAATAGATTCGTTTTCTGTTCTTCGGCACGTTGAATTCATGTATAAGCTAAACCCTACTTAAGAAGGAAATCCGAATGCATTAATGAGTAATCTTGGCAAACAAGTTCAAAGATGAAAATCAGAGGATTAATGATGCATTGATGATATGTCTAATCAAACATAATGTATCTTCGTATTAAAAAAACAAACATTTTATATAAAAAAAAACTAATTTGGTCGTGTTTCGCGTATAATAATTAGCTGTATATGTATAATAAATTGACAGCAGATAAATTAGCAAATAATATTTTCATCAAAATCTTTTGCTTTTAGCACAAGAAAGTCAGAAACCGAAACGTCTGAAACCGCCAATGTAATACTGCTCTCTGCTACTCCACACAACTATATAATCCACCTCCTCATTGCATTATACTACTCATCAAAAAAAACAATTAAAAGAGTTTCATAATCACATAGGATTATTATTCATTCGTTTAGCTAATTTTCCAATGGACACCAAAATAGGATCGATCGACACTTGTAAGCCAACAACTGGCGACGTCGGAAGTCCCCCAAGCAACGCCGTCGCAACAATCCAAGACTCCGTTCCCACCACCGCAACTTCCGAAGCGACTCTAGGACGTCACTTAGCCCGCCGTCTTGTCCAAGCCGAAGTCACCGACATTTTCTCTGTTCCCGGTGATTTCAACCTAACTCTGCTCGACCACCTCATCGCCGAGCCAGAGCTCAAAAACATCGGATGCTGCAACGAGCTTAACGCAGGTTACGCTGCAGATGGTTACGCTCGATCCCGTGGAGTCGGTGCTTGCGTGGTGACCTTCACCGTTGGTGGACTCAGCGTTTTGAACGCCATCGCTGGTGCATACAGTGAGAATCTGCCAGTTATCTGTATCGTCGGAGGTCCCAACTCCAACGATTTTGGCACTAACCGTATTCTTCATCACACCATCGGTTTACCTGACTTCAGCCAAGAGCTTAGGTGTTTCCAAACTGTTACTTGCTATCAGGTATAACCACACAAGAGTCAACTCATATTCAATCTTTATCATCTAAACATTAGCGTAAGATTTCGACTATGTTTTTGTCAGGCTGTGGTGAACCATCTGGAGGATGCTCACGAACAGATCGATACAGCGATATCAACAGCTCTGAAAGAGAGCAAGCCTGTGTACATTAGCATCAGCTGTAACTTAGCTGCAACTCCTCATCCTACGTTTGCTCGTGATCCTGTCCCTTTTGCCCTAACTCCAAGGTAATATGAGCTACAATTGTTCAATATATTCTAATCTCTTCCAAGATTCAAGCTTACGTACTAATCTATTGATTGATTATTAGGTTGAGCAACAAGATGGGCCTAGAAGCTGCGGTGGAAGCAACATTGGAGTTTCTGAACAAGGCAGTGAAGCCAGTTATGGTTGGTGGTCCCAAGTTGCGTGTGGCTAAAGCTAGTGAAGCCTTTGTGGAGGTAGCTGATGCTTCAGGCTACGCCATGGCAGTGATGCCTTCTGCAAAAGGCCTTGTACCAGAGAACCATCCTCATTTCCTTGGCACTTACTGGGGAGCAGTGAGCACACCTTTCTGCAATGAGATTGTCGAATCTGCGGATGCTTACATATTCGCAGGTCCAATCTTCAACGACTACAGCTCCGTTGGTTACTCCCTTCTCCTCAAGAAAGAAAAAGCCATCATCGTGCATCCTGATCGTGTCGTTGTGGGTAATGGTCCTACGTTTGGTTGCGTTCGGATGGCTGATTTCTTCAGGGAGTTGGCTAAGAGGGTGAAGCGTATCGAGACGGGTTATGAGAATTACCACAGGATCTTTGTCCCTGAAGGTAAGCCAGCGAAATGCAAACCAAAAGAGCCTCTGAGAGTCAACGCAATGTTTCAACACATTCAGAAGATGCTCTCTAGTGAAACTGCTGTGATTGCTGAAACTGGTGATTCTTGGTTCAATTGCCAGAAACTAAAGCTGCCTAAAGGATGTGGGTACGTATCCAACAAAAAATACTGAAATCTTTTACATTTAACATGGTGAAAATAGTGGAACAACACACAAGATTTGAAAAAAGCTTTGCTCTGTTTTGTAGGTACGAGTTTCAGATGCAGTATGGATCAATTGGTTGGTCTGTTGGTGCAACGCTGGGATACGCACAAGCTGTACCAGAGAAGAGAGTCTTGTCTTTCATCGGAGACGGGAGTTTCCAAGTGACTGCTCAAGACATATCCACGATGATTCGTAACGGACAGAAGTCGATCATCTTCCTGATTAACAACGGTGGCTACACCATTGAAGTCGAGATTCATGATGGTCCTTACAACGTGATCAAGAACTGGAACTATACTGGTCTCGTCGATGCCATTCATAACGGTGAAGGCAAATGCTGGACCAAAAAGGTAATCTCTATGTGATTACAGTTGGAAGTTAAAACATATATGAATTTTGGGTTGAAAGTAGTAACATTATGAATGTTGTGTGTTTGGTTAGGTGAGATACGAGGAGGAGTTAGAGGAAGCGATTAAGACAGCGACAACGGAGAAGAAAGATTGTCTTTGTTTCATTGAAGTGATTGTTCACAAAGATGATACGAGCAGAGAGTTGCTTGAGTGGGGATCTCGCGTCTCTGCTGCTAATGGTCGTCCTCCCAATCCTCAGTAGAAGCAAGCAAAGAGAGTGTGGCTCAAGCATCTCTCGTTTCTTAGCAACATAATTGAATCACATTGTTTCCTGTTTTATTCTTAGTTTTAAGTTTGAAGCACTGATTGATTTTTCTACTGCTTTCTAAGTTTCGACCGTTGGTTGTTATATCTTTACCATTAGTGAACATGTTCCTTCTCCATTACAAACTTCAATTTTTGTGCCTTTTCTTTAAACGTAAAGTCCAATTAAATCCAACAGTTTCAGTCTAAATTATCATAAGACTCAGTTCAGTTAATATTCTAACATCTTGACTTTTTTTTTTGCTTTTCAAACGTGTATAAGTTGATGACTCATCAGTGACCCAACTCAATGAACCAACTCAATAACTTATACTCATCAGTGACCCAACTCAATGAACCAACTCAATGAAACTCAATAACTTATTTACCAGAAAAAACAAAAACCTAAGAACAGAGCTGATCTTATCTGAACCAAAATCACAACATATTTAACCCGTTAAAGTTAGATTTCCATAAAAAGTATACACTAATTTTTAACCAAAATAGAACGGGTCGTTATAGCTAAGTCTCTGGTCGAGCCACAAGGCGACTGTTTTGGAGTACATGTTCAGGAAACTGAGAACGGCAGCTTCTGACATGAGATTTGAGTTTAGGAATATTTGGGTGTGCGCTTCTACACCGATTGCAACGCAACTCCCCTTTCAACAGATCTTCGCTTGCCACATTGGCCTTACCTTGGCTCTTGACCTCTTCAAGTACATCAACTGAGTCACGAAAGAACGAGGACGTGAAAGAGTTCCAGTGTTTCTTGTTCTTTAAACTATCTGAATCAAAGTCTTGGCTTATAACGTGTAAATGTAGTTGTCGCATCGACGGAACCTGAAAGAAAAAGAATTCAATGTATGTTAAACATATCAATTTCAATGATTTTGCTAATGAACTCTTAGCTTTAAAGTAAACTCTAAAACAAGCAACAGAAAGTGCAAATCCGAAGTCTAGACTCAAGGGAAACAGAAAATTCATCAGTGCTCAGAATGTTAAAGATGACTTAAGTACCGAGTGATATCCAAGGCGGAAGATAAGAGATGCATCCTCGTTTTGGAATCTATCAACCCATTTCAGACCAACATTGTGCATTTCCTGCAGAAGTTGAAAGTTCTCCTTGCGAACGTCTTCTAGCCCATCTAGACTCTCCTGTCTCGCCAGTACTAGCACATGCTTCCGAGCCTAAATGGAAAATCTTGTTTTGTCATCTGTCTCATGAAGAAAGATACTATATTTATATAAATCAGCATCAAGACATTTTTTACCTTTGGGTACTGGTCGTTTATCACAACGATGTTGTCTGAAAATTCTAGCACGATATTCTCATGTCTCTCTGGGTGCATCGCGATGGTGTGGAGAGCCAATGCCCATGTGCTCCATTCTTTACTCATCTTCTTTCCACTGTCTCTTGTATCCTCCAGAGACCCTGATTCCATATTATTAGTTACGGCGTTATCTTGTGATCCTTTGTACTTTTTGTTTCTCTCAGAGTCTTCCTTAATATTCTCACCAGAATCTGACAGAGCTGTTTGATTGCTTCGTTTGGGAAACTTTGATTGATCTTGTACTACTGACAGAAAACCTTCAAACAGGGATGTGTAAGCCTCCCGGAGAGTTTTGCAGCCCTTGGTGTAGTCGTTGTTAAGGTTGTCTGGTCGGTTTGGGTTCATGTTTGGTCCTAGAACATGTATGACATGTGTAATACCTTCTGCATTGTGTAAAGGGCAAGTAGAAGGAAGAGGAACTACCACAGCTTTTCCAGGAAGAAGAGTGTTTGCTCGTACTCTTGTCGCAGTTTCGAGATCTGGACCAGCAGCTTTGAATATTGCTGCATTCACACCCCCACCTCCAGGTTTAAGCCGCCTGCACATAGCTCACAAAATTAGCTACTAATGGAAGATGTATCCTTACTCAATAAGTTGCTACATTTAACTGAAGAGAAAGAAACTAAGGGATGCTTAGTGCTTACCAATTAGTAGCATTAGCTATAACATTGCAGTGTAGACCACCTTCAGAACGAAGCTTAGTTATGTCCCCGACAAATGTGAAGAATCTCGCTGAGTCAATGTTCTTTTGAGAAGCCTTAGCTTTGACAAGAGACAGAATCTTTGACCCGTGGCTCAAGTCCACCAAGACAAGACGCGCAGTCCCAACTTTGGGCAAGAACTCCTCTGCTTTCTCGACAATGATATCAGAAGCCTGTTCAAGATCAAACTGAAAATCAGCAGTCGAAATTGATGGGAATGCCAGTGTATGTACAATATCAGCAGAACCAAGTCGGGAATTTTCTGTTTTTTCATTAGCTTTGCGCATTGCGTTAGTAGCTTCATTAGAAGATGAAGCAGGAAGAGCATTAACTTTCTTAAAGAACTTCATTATACCAGGTTGGCTTTTAGTGTCTGATTTTTTTTCGCCAAAACAGCCAGAAGGAAGAGTATCCATTGGACCAAGCTTGATGTATGTGTTAACAGCAATTTCAACATCTGCATCATTGTAACAAAACATAACCCGAGAAAACCCTTCATTAACCTTGGGAAGTTCCTTACTCTGAAGCATCCTATTCACAACAGCTGCAGCTCTTCCGCCTTGTAGATTTCCTTCATGACCGGTTCTTTTGACTGATCTAGAAATACAAACCTGAGCAGGAAGCTCCAGAACAACTGCATGGACTTCAATGCCAGGACCACCAAGCTTAACAAACTCAGAGCGCTGCTCTCTGTCAAGATTGCATCTGTCTATAAAAACGCTGTTGCCTTCCTTAAGGGAACTTAAGGCCATCTTTAAACACTGAGCCTTTGTTCCAGCTTCGCCATTGTTAATAATATCCTGAAGTAAGTTAAACAAAACGAAATCTAAGCCAACACAAAATCTCAAAACAAAACGATAGCACAAAGTTTTAAAATTTTCGCAAATTTAGTCTCGTTGAGTAATTTCATCAGTCAGCTTCTGTGCAATAAAAAAAGGAAGAGAAACCTGGCAGATGCGAGACCAAGGGCGGAGAGAGGAACGCATCACGGTGTCACTAAACGTCGATTTGCCGCTTCCTGGGGGACCAATCAGAAGCACCACTATCTGATTCGTCTTCTCTGTTTCAATTTTAGCCATTATCGCCGTAACAACTCATCAGAATAGATAATAGAGATGTTAAAAGGAGAATTTGATTCAGGAAAGGTTTGATTTTTTTACCAGAGTCTTCCATTTGCAGTTCCGTTGTTCTCTCGTTGACCGGAGAAACAGTCTCCTCTCTGTTTCTCCGACTTTACAATTGCAGCGGAGCCTCGTCGTAGTGTGTTTGGAATACGTGGCGTCTCTGCGTAATGAAAACGACGTGTTGTTTCCCTATTTCCCTAATCTAATTATTTAATTTCTTATTGTTGTTTATTTATTTAATTTGTTTAAACAGAACGACGTGTTGTTTTGTGTGCTAAGATAAGGTCGACAGGTCGTGTGGTAAAAGACGTTTACTTGTTTTAGTTTTTTCAATTTAAAAGTTGGACACAAGTTACTCGGTAAAATTGGCAACACAAAAAAACTCAATTAATTTTGATGAAAACACCCAATATTGTACTAGGTTTAAATGATTAATTAGTCTCATTCACATATTTATAGTGAAATATCCAAATATATAGATTTTAATGCATGTAAACCTTAAACTAAGTTACTATAAAGATTGCGACAATAAGGAAAACGGTATGATACTGTAATGTAATCACATGATTAAGATGAGCCACGTTCTTGCTCATAATCTACCGGAAGCCACGGCGAATACACCGAGTCCATGACCGTAAGTGGCATGCCTTGTGAGTACGTCTCATTTACATGGGTACAGCCTTCATCATAACCAAAGAGTGTTGGTTCGTATCCTCCGGTGGCGGGAGAGTAAGTACAAGACGACGTGGTTTCGTGGTCGTTTAAGAAGACAAGCATGTTTTGGTGAAACCAGATCTGAGCTTTCAGGAACTTTACGTATCGAATGGCTTCGTCAAGCATAGAGACAGTGTCCATCTTCGCACCACCAGGAACCATGCTTTGTAGAACTTTGAAACGGTCGCTGATTCTGTGCCGTCTCTCACGGGCCGCCACGCTCTGAGGATCCGTCGATAACGTGGACTCTGACCTTGACCGTTTTGTGTTTCCGGTGTCGCTCTTGTGACCATGGAAAGGGGAAGAGGATGAGGAAGTGGTGGATGATGAATTAGGGTTTTGGCTACGAAGATTAGAATGGTCCATTTGTGATTGTTGTGGTTTATAATTGTTACGTAGTATGCGTATATATATATAGTTATATTCGAACTGGTTTAGTGCTAACGTTGGTTAATTGTCTCGCGGGTCCATTGATTGTGATGTGTTCTTGTGTATTATATTTATAAAAAGAAAGTATGTATAGACGGCGGAAGTGTACATTGATTTACACANTCTGACCTTGACCGTTTTGTGTTTCCGGTATCGCTCTTGTGACCATGGAAAGGGGAAGAGGATGAGGAAGTGGTGGATGATGAATTAGGGTTTTGGCTACGAAGATTAGAATGGTCCATTTGTGATTGTTGTGGTTTATAATTGTTACGTAGTATGCGTATATATATATAGTTATATTCGAACTGGTTTAGTGCTAACGTTGGTTAATTGTCTCGCGGGTCCATTGATTGTGATGTGTTCTTGTGTATTATATTTATAAAAAGAAAGTATGTATAGACGGCGGAAGTGTACATTGATTTACACAACATAGAAGATAACTTGACTTTGATGGATGTATATAACAAATTTTCTCTGATTTTTCGGGATACACACGTCAAACATATGTGTGATTTCTAATAAAAAAAACAGTACTGATACATGGCATTATTATACTTTAGTACGATCCAAATTTAAGTAGACAAATTCTTCTAGTTATATAAACATTAGCACACAATTTGATTTTGTTTTTTTAACCATCAGGAGATCACGAGATTCTATGTGCAATATACTACTTATAACTATAAGAATTTGTCTACTTGTTACATTCGGGGGAAAAAGTTATCTCTAGAAATATGGAAGAGCACGTGAGGCTCCGGGTTTCACGTAGTAGTAGTGGGGTTCGGTGAAAACATTGGGATGAAGTGCAGACGAAAAACAAAACCCTAATCATTTTCTTACAACTCAAACTCTACGTACTGTCTTCTCAAACAACAACCTTCATTGCACATTACCCACGTTTATGTACAGTACATGTCCCAATCCATTGATATGTCGTCGTTCTTTCTCTCATCGTTCAATACAAATTCTATAATTGATTCACTAAAAAGTAGTATAAAATATATGTCTATATCTACATATGAAGTAGGATTGCAAATTTGATTTTCTTTCTCCTTTTAAATAAAACGCATTATAATGTATACAAGTTGGAAATATAGGAAGTATGATTTGAAAAGACCGGATAGCAACAACTATGCTGGAAAGACGCATGAGCTTGAAATAGTAACAAATATTCAAGGATTTGGTCATTATATTCTGTCTATTATATATCTTTGTTAATTATAGAATGCAATAGTATGGATTTTTTTTTTTTTTTTTGTCAACAATAGTATGGAATTTCAAACAGTGATTTCTTAAGTTGTATTTTTTTTAATAAAAAAAATAACTTATAATTAATACAGGTTTAATTGAGAGATAGGTAACTGTCGTCTCGGTTGTTGAGTGAATGAGACGTTACTTTTTCGTGAGATTAAACTTATTTTTCTTCAATTATCTTCCACAAATCGCCTATTTAACCACCAGACGAAAGAACGAGTGAATAGATAATTAACAAAAGAAAGGTTTTGAAAGCTACAATTTGAACAAGTGTAAAATGCTAACGATTTTAATTTACTGCGTAGAGGAAACTTTAAACACTGAATCTTAGAGATAAATGTGTAGAAAAAATAACAGATGAAATAGGAACCCGAGAGAAAAAGAGTCTTATGTTATACATGCATATATAGTGTAATTAAGTTATTTTTCGGCTAAACAGTGTTATGATCTCAAACCTAATTAGTTTGAAGTATCAAATGTTTTAAATTTAATGGATGGTTATAGACCTATCTTGCCAAACTAGACCCACGAAGCTAGGGAGAAAAAATGAATAAATTAATAAAGGCGTAGACGGGTAGTAGTAGTTACATAAGTAAATAAATGTGAAAGCGAAGTTTTGGATTTTGGTGATGGTGATGGACTCATGTTACTGTCTGCATTTATTTTGGTACACCTTTCCAGCCGCATGGTGACTCAGACACAGTAAAATTAGAAGATGTTCTCTGTGCACACGCGATTAGTTTTATATGTATAATTAATTATATATTAGATCTTGTGTGACATGGTGTAAACTGATTCATCACTGAGTTGAAAAAGAAAAAATACATACGCACATCCCATCCCATTATCTGTGAACATCTAAAAAATCATTATAGTAATTGGGTGGAAAACAGAAAAAGTTAGGCCCTCTAGAGCCCAATATGGTGTTGTGCCAGAAGTCTCTCGCAAATGCACCACGGTGTAATCTACAACCTACACGTGTCCTCCAGACCCTTCCATAATACCAATTACGCCACGAGACATTCATGTCGGCGAAGTGTCATTGTACTTTGTACACGTAGAGGTCCATCGAAATCAGTAATATAAACAACACGATGAGAGCGTATTTGTAAGGAATGTTTAGTATAAAAGAAAGAGAGATATAATAAAACCAAGAAATCATCAAGTTTATAAAAAAGAAAGGAAGAAAAATAAAAAATGTCGAGTGATGAGTTCAGGCTGGTTTCGCCGACCATAGACAATGATGGGAAGCTGCCGAGAAAGTATACGAAGGGAGGTCAAGGTGTTAAGAAGGATATCTCTCCTCCTCTTGAATGGTATATATCGCAGTTTATATGTATATATTTTTTAATTTATGACTTTGTTACATATAAACATCGATGGTGAAACAATGATGCATTATAACTATAGTTATAAGAAAAAGAATTTATTATTTAATCAAAACAGATAATTAATCAGTTTGTTATCATAAAAGGCTTCGTAATTTGGTTTCATCTTTCATCTTTTTATTTTTCATTATATTGTCAACATAAATTATCGACTGTAGGCCATGATGTGGCGTATCTAAAACAACATTTCACGATGATTTCGTGGGTTAATAGGTACAACGTTCCAGAAGGTACGAAATCACTAGCCTTGGTGGTGGAGGACATAGATGCGCCAGATCCTAGTGGACCGCTAGTCCCATGGACGATATGGGTAGTTGTTGACATACCGCCGGAGATGAAAGGTATTCCGGAAGCATTTTCCGGCAAGGAGGAGCAGACCGCTGGTATCCGGGAAGGGAATAATGACCACAAGATTCCGGGATGGCGTGGTCCCCTTATGCCTAGTCACGATCACCGTTTCCAGTTCAAGCTCTTGGCTCTCGATGATAAACCAAACCTTGGTCATACGGTAACTCTAAAACAACGTCGTTTGGCTTTTATTTATTTATCAAGTTTGTTTATGATATATATGTAGTAACTTTATGAAGAGTTGGTTTGATAAATGTCATATGGGTGGCTCAGGTGACGAAAGAGAGATTGCTGGATGCGATTGAAGGACACGTGCTGGGAGAAGCGATCTTCACGTGTGTGGCCTAAACACTTGATGGGAAATAAAATGTATTCATAGTTGCTAAATAATACACATGGGCGATTATATCACATGCGAATGTATTCTTAGTTGGACTAAGAATTTTATTTCATGGTCAAAAAAATAAAATTTGTTTGATATCGCAAACTCGAAGCCTAATATTATTATTATCAGAGTGTTATTTGTTAACTGTTAAAGATAAAATATTATTGTTGCTATTAAAAATCTAGATAGATAAAAGTATCAAATAATCTCTCCACAAATTATGTCACAGCCGCTCGACTGTCAATTCCTATACGGTCTGCGCTACTGCGTACATTGGGAGACGAATGATGTCTCTTATTTCTTGAAGCAGCACTTCCTCTGTGATGTTGTCGGTTATACTTTTTATCACCTGTTTTCATACAGATAAACAAAACATATCAGCATTTTCATTGCTATGCTTATTCTACAATTTTTATTATCTTAGCTAGTTTTATTACTAATAGAGTAATTAGGTTATTCTATAAATATTCTCATTGATCTTTATATACAAGAATAAGATTAAATATGCCGACCTTACGAGCAATCTCAATATCGTTTGGTGTAGGTTTATCCATTCTGATCCGCATGTAAACCCAAACTTGCTTCTCTGAATCCCACCTACACTCTAAAATCTTTCCGGAGTAAGTGGCCGGGTTCGAGTCATCATCTCTAAACTCAACCGAATAGCCTTCCATGAGCTTTTTCTTTCCTTTTTCGTGCAAGAAGAGCATTCTTCGCCCATCAGTCTCATCCATCTCGAACAGAAAGTCAAGTGAGTTCATTTCCGCATATTTCCACTTCAGAAGACCTTTATGGGTTCGGGGAACGTAGGGGTCGTCCCGACCCTATTATTAGTCCACAAAACCCAATATATATGTCAGGGAAACAAAGTATCTATATATCGACACCTAAAATAAAAATTAACATCCCTTGGTTACCTGAAATATTAGGCCATCTGATTCATGCGAAAGCGAAGGAATGGTAACCTTCAAAAGCTTCTCAACAGTAGAGAGTGACCAAAAACCCTTCATTCGAACCTGGTTAACAACAAATTACGTTTTAACCAAAGAAAAACTTATACAAGTGAAAAGGAAAATATATATATATGGAATGAGACAGAAAGTGCAACTCACTCCAAAAGGCTCCAGGTCGTATCTGTAACGATTTCTACTTATCCCTCTCTCACCATCACGGGGTGCGATCACTTCTTTCACGATCATGTTCCATCTTTCATAGAAAGTCCGCTGTGGTACATTTTAAAATCAGTTGAAGTTTATCTTTATAATACCTGACAATATTGATGAGATAATATTATAGTACCAACCTTCACGACTGATTCGCCGTTGAGTGCTGCCAGATCGTATACGAGGTACCTCCTCCTTGCCTGGCCTTCTTGATCACCCTTTGGATTATCAATAACCATCTCTCCATCAAGCAAAGTGTAATGATGCACTTTATCAGAAATTCCCTGCCACCAAAAACCAAAAAAGGTCAGAGAATATATTCAAAAATATAGCTAAGTCATCTGACACAATAAAAAGGCCTCTAATTAAGCAATGACAGAAAATTACTCACTTCACTTGAGTGCTTACGGGGAAAACGCATCTGTACCCTCCGAAAATTAAAGGACCTATCTATCAAATAGCACCCATCTATAGTTTTCTGGATCATCGAAAAATTTACATCTTAGTTAATTAATGGTTAAGAGATCACTGAAGCTTACATTACTACTATTCATTAGTCTCAACAAACGTTTAGCATGCATTTAATGAACCACACATAAGCAGGCAAAAAGAAATAGGCTCAAATTCATACCTCAATAATTTTAATTTTCTTAAGTTCTTCCTCTGTATAAAGCATCTTATAACAGAACTGTCGGTAAGCATTCGCTTGACAATCGGGTATTTCATCACCTAAAATGTCATCATTTGACATCTTCACATATTCCTGAAACAACAAAACAGTAAAAGAAAGACAAAAGATCCACACACCCATCAATAATATGCACCCAAAGATAATTGTAAGAACGGATTAAAATTATTAAGAGCACATCTAAAGCTTAAAAATGCATGCATATTTCTGTAACTGTGTGTTAATTGTTAAACTTCAGAGCTCAAATAAGCACACCACGCTTACCTGAACAGTGCCAGGCGGAGCCTCACCATGATCATCATCATCATCTTGAACAGCTTCACCAATAAGGTCAAGCTCGGGGGACCTCTTCCATTCAGGAGTTGGTGGGCAAGTAACACTCTCAGGCTTTGTTTCGTGATAGAAAGTGTATAAAGCATCAATATAATCCGGTTTATAAATCCCAGGTGGGCGGGCATTAGAAAACATTTTCAATGCCTGTCAAAGGCCACACAGATGTAAGAATCTTCATTCTAAACAGGACAGGATCAATACAACGAGTGCACAAGTACAAATGTGAAAGAAAGAATCAAACCTGTGTAACGTTCATTGTTGGCGTAGAGCGCATAAGATAATGAACTATCATAAACCCTGTCCGATTATGCCCATGAGTACAGTGGACGAGGATGTATTTCTTTGTGTGTTGTTTTTGATTAAGAATGAATTGAATAACCTGAAGAAGAAAGTATTCTCAAATGAAATGAGCTACCAACAGTAAATAAAAATTGTGCTTCAAACGCAAGAGGAGATAATAAACTTATTTTTGTCAGTGAAGAAGAGAAGAGAACTTATGAAACAAGTACCTCGCTGACGAAGTTGTTTACAGAAACGTTATCTGGCACAGCATCACGACCCCTGCATGCGATCTACAACAAGAAAAAGAAGATAAGTCAATCAGCTAATTATGCTGGTGCAGATGATACAAACAATAAAAACAAAAACTATTCAATTAATCACCTTAACATGCTTGATGCCATCCTTCTTTAATTCTAACGTAGGATAGTAACGAGTAGTATTAGTAAGATCAATCACTAGACCAAGCTGAAAAATAAAAACCCATGACTTTAGAGAGTTGCATAGCAAATAAACAAAAGATTTATACATGTTAAAGGGAAAAGAAACAAAAACATACCTTTCGTCCATTAATTCTCTGGTTACGGACAACCTGTTTAAAAGAGTATCTTTTGCCAGGAGGAACATGTTCGTTGTAAGATTCACTAAGGGGAACCTTAGAAGGAATAATGCATCCTACCTCCAGACCAAACCCAGGACAATCTAGCCAACCTGTATTGCGAAAACTGTACTTTACGAAACCAATGAACCTAGTATTACCGTTTGAGGAAGTAACAAAAGCTGTAATAATGAAAACCTTGAGGGATCTTGGTTTGGTCATAGACTCTAGTATCTCTGTTGTGATAAAACTGATCACGGAAGACAGGCTGAGAGTTTCGGGTTGGCCTGTCAAATCTCATTCGTTTCCTTCTTTCTTCCCGCTCCTATGATCACACCAAAAGATAACTTAATATGATATCATCCAGTTAGTATTAACTCCCTCCCTCCTTACATCAGAGGCGGCTAATAAGAACTACATTAATTGAACCAATAAAAGTAATACATGAATTTATTTTAGAATTCATGACTTAGAATTGATAATAGAGCCATGGGTTCATGACTTAGAATTGATTTCATATTGTAATTAACTAATTAGTCTCTGATTATATATGGATATTTCGTGTTGAGGAATGTCGAAAATCAATCAGTGATGCGGTACCCGTCTTGCGATCTCAACTGCAGATTCTATTCGGTCTTCAAGACGTCTCTTATTAAAAGGATCATCGTCTTCTTCGTGCTGGGGTGAAGCATTTAGGTCCATCGCAGCTATAATTCAGGAAAATAGTCAAATCGATCGGTAGAAAGATTTTTCAAAGAAAGACCTGTTTTTATTTACTCGCAGATGTTGCTGCTGGCTGTCTCGGTGGATCAGTGTGGCCACAAGGCCCATTAGAAGGTGTGGCCCAAGTAACGCCGACTTACTATATAGTAATAAATAGGACAACTTTGTGTTCCTCAATCTATATCGGATTCAAAGCTTTGGTTTAGGGTTATCTGATATCAGACAATCCCTTAGAGAATGATTGCTGCAGAGAGGAGGTCTTTTGACTGTAAGAGACGTGTCGAATACGGAACCGAACTCTGGGACGACAATAGGAAAAGGGCGAGGGTATACAACAACAACAATCCACAACCAGTTTTGGGTGATCAGACTAGAATCACCATCCCTCAAGGGTGGGAAGATTGTCCTCGTTTTGGTCAGAACATAGGATGCATTATTCCTTCAAAGGTTCCCCTCAGTGAGTCTTACAACAAAGCTCTTTCTCCTGACAACATCTACACTTTCAAACAGTGGTTAGCTAATAATAATACAAGAAAACTTGGGCTCGTGATTGATCTCACCAATACAACTCGTTACTATCACCCTACCTTAGAGTTAAGCCAGGAGGGCATCGAGCATGTTAAGATCCCTTGCTCTGGCCGTGATGCTGTGCCAGATACTTCCTCTGTAAACACCTTTGTCAGCCAGGTTTATCAGTTCGAGAAACACAACCGCTCAAATAAGTATGTTCTCGTTCATTGCACACACGGGCATAATCGCACAGGTTTCATGATTGTCCATTACCTTATGCGCTCTAGGCCGATGATGACCGTTACATGGGCGTTGAAAACCTTTTCCGATGACCGCCCGCCCGGTATCTACAAACCAGATTACATTGACGCTCTCTACACTTTTTATCAAGAAGTGAAGCCTCGGAGTTATATTTGCCCACCCACTCCTGAATGGAAGAGGCTTGATCTCCACGATGCAGAAAATGTCAAGAAGATGTCAAATGATGACATTTTAGGAGATGACATACCCTCAGATCAGGAGGTAGAGTACCAGAAATTCTGTTATGAGATGCTGAACATCAAGTCAACAAGTGAAGGAACTATGTACTTTCCTGGCTCGCACCCTGTATCATTAGGCAGGGAACAGCTGCGACTCTTGAGGCATCGGTACTATTACGCGACATGGAAGGCAGATGGAACGCGGTATATGATGCTCTTGACTAAAGAAGGGTGTTATCTGATAAACAGGGCGTTCAGATTTAGAAAGGTACATATGCGGTTCCCTCGTAGTGATTATCACGAAGTGCATCATAAAACTTTGCTTGATGGAGAGATGGTTGTGGATACACTTCCCGATGGGCGCCAGGTGAGGAGGTACCTCGTGTATGACTTGGTAGCAATCAACGGGGAGTCGGTAGTAAATCGGCCTTTCTCCGAAAGATGGAATATAATCGAAAGAGATGTGATCAAACCCCGTAATGATGAGAGGAAGTTGACAAATCATGGTTACAGATACGAGCTGGAGCCTTTTGGTGTACGGATTAAGGTTTTTTGTTTACTCTCTGCTCTTGATAAGGTTTTCAAGGAGTTGATTCCCTCGCTTTCGCATGAAGCCGACGGCATAATATTCCAAGGTTGGAACGATCCTTATAAATACGGAGCCAATGGTTATCTACTGAAGTGGAAGTATCCAGAAAAGAACTCGGTGGACTTTCTGGTTGAGATGACCAAGGATGGGCACCGAAGGATGTTTTTGCATGATCTTGGGAGGAAGAAGCTTATGGAAGGATATTCGGTTGAGTTTAGAGGTGATTGTTGGAAGAACCCGGCCAGTTACTGTGGGAAGATTGTAGAGTGTTCATGGGATAAGGAGAAGAAAGTATGGCTTGGCATGCGGATCAGAGTTGACAAAGATACACCAAATGACACCAGAGCCGCTTTTGGAGTGATAGAAAGCATAAATGACAACATCACGGAGGAGGTTTTGCTGGACGAGATCAGAGAGATTATCCGTCTTCCAATGTACGTCGCGGGCATCCATAGGGGCACACAAGCTGCTAAACGCGGCAAGCATGCAAACCGTAAAGCCTTGTGAACTCTATTGGTAGAGTTTCCATGTTTGAGGTATAGCAGAACGATTTAGATTTAGAAATTTGTATCCTTGCATTAACATCTTTTACTCTTTTGTAAATACCCTCCTTTGCTCATTATTTCCGGGATAAAAGAACCCTTTTTTTTTTTGGATAGTATTGTCGGTCGATATAAACTACCTAGATTGATGGATTTGGTTATTGACTAAAACAAAACAAAGCAAATTGATTTAGCTATATTATAACGTATGAGAGAAGTAAAACCTGTTAACCAATGTACCCCAAAACCATGCATTATAAATTAGTTCTACGATTGTAAAAGCAACACTAAGGATATAATATCTCTACTTGCGGCGTGCGACCTGACTATCGTTTCGTATGCGGTCAGCGTACATTGGGAGACGGATGATCTCTTTTATCTCCTGAAGCAACACCTCCTCAGTGATGTTATCATTTATACTCTTTATCACCTATTTTGTTTTCACAACACAATTAAACAACATCACATTTTTCGCTGAGAAATCATATAGGGAGTCCATTTGACAAAAGCCATACGTTAAATTTAACCCATTCAACTGACCTTCCGAGCAGTGTTGATATCATTTGGTGTCGTTTTGTCAACTCTGATCCGCATGCTAACCCAAACTTTCTTATCCTTATCCCATGAACACTCTACAATCTTCCCGTTGTAACTTGACAGGTCCGAATCATCTCTAAACTCAACCACGTATCCTCCCATAAGCTTTTTCTTCCCTCTTTCATGCAAGAAGAGGAAACCACGCCCCTCATCCTCACCCATCTCGAACAGAAAGTCTACTGAGTTCATTTCTGCATACTTCCACTTCAATAGACCTTTATGAGTTCGTGGAACATAAGGATCGTCCCAACCCTGATACTCCATAAAACCAAACGCAAGTCAAGCTCAAGTAATGCAATCCTCCTACTTTCTCCAGGAAAAAGATAATACTAATCTCATAAAATCGTATCCGTCTGCATCCAGGAACAAATATCTACTCAGACCTAGAATATAAACATCCCTTGGTTACCTGAAATATCAGACCATCTGCTTCATGCGAAAGCGATGGAATGGTAGTCTTCAAAAGCTTCTCAACAGTAGAAAGTAACCAAAAACCCTTCATCCGTACCTGGGCAACAACAATAATTTTACCAACAATTTATACAAAGGAGAAGGAAAATATGGAGTGGGACAGAGAATGCAACTCACCGCAAAAGGCTCAAGGTCATATCTGTAGCAATGACTTCTAAGCTTCTCAGCTCCACGAGGTCCGATCACCTCACGCACAAACATGTTCCATCTCTCACAAAAAGTCCGCTGGTACATGTTTAAATCAACTGTAAGTTATCTTTAGTATCTATAATACGTGACAATGGTTGATACTAAGTAAAAACGACAGAGGCATATTGGAAAACAACCTCGGACATAGTCTCGGTTAGATAAATACTGAATGCTAAGTTCACGTGATAATGAACTCATTCCAAGGAAAATAATAATAAGGGAACGACAGTTCCAACCTCTACAACTGATTCGCCGTTGATTGCTACCATATCATATACGAGGTACCTCCTCCTCGCTTGTTCACCTGTCGGGGTATCTATGACCATCTCTCCATCAAGCAAAGTGTAGTGATGCACTTTATCAGACATCCCCTACCACCCAAAACCAAATACGTCAGGGAATTCACAAGTTTTAGATATCGACACAAAAGGCCTAAAAGCAATGACAGAAAACTACTCACTCCATTTGAGAGCTTACAGGGAAAACGCATCTGTACCCTCCGAAACTTAAAGCTCCTGTCTATCAGGTAGCACCCATCTATAGTTAAGAGCATCATATAACGTGTTCCATCTGCCTTCCATGTTGCATAATAATATCGCTGTCTCAAAAGTTGTAAACTCTCCCTGTGTATGCAAAAACCGTAAGATTTAACTACATTGAGAAACTACGACTAATGAACCTCTGAAATTCGGAACATAAACTTGCTAAATCCTCTTTGTACGCAATACCAAAAGTAGAGCAGAGAGTCATACCTGTCTAAAGATACAGGGTGCGAACCTGGGAACTGCATACATCCTCTTCCCTGGATCAGAGAAGTTTTAATCCATTATATGATTAAAGATCACATTATAATACTCACTGAAGCTTTCTATTATTGCATTAGTCTCAACAAACATTTAGCATGAATTTTAATGAAGCATACACGCAGGAAACAACATTAGGCTAAACATTATAATATTCCATAAGAGAGTATATAGAGAGAAAAACTAAGAATAACAAATAAGCAGTTCAAACTCATACCCCGGTTTTCATCATAAGCATCTTATAACAGAATTGCCGGTAAGCTTCCTCCTGATAATGGGGTATTTCATCACCCAAAATGTCATCATTCGACATCTTCACATTCTCCTGATTGATTTCCTGAAACAATGAAACAGTAAAGAAAGACAATATCAGCAACAGACCCATTAGATAACTCAAGCAATATGAGATCGACACTTTATGGACTTTGTCAGCTATGAAAGACTCAACTGCACCCATCAATATGCACACAAAGATAATCTTAATACAGTATATCTTTTTTAGATGATACCGTTATTTACCAGGATCACGAAGAAGTAAAAATGACCTAGAAACAAAAGTAATGAAGCTAAAATAAGATTATGAGCTCTGTTTTACCAAGAGCAAGAGCTTAACAATGCATGCAGGATATTCATTCTAACGGATATTTCTGTAAATGAGTGTTTAAACTCAAGATCTTAATAAACAATAAGCACTTGTTTGCACCACGCTTACTTGAACAGGGTCAGGCGGAGTATCATCATCATCATCATCTTGAACAGCTTCACCATTAAGATCAAGCTCGGTAGACCTCTTCCATTCAGGAGTTGGTGGGCAAGTAACACTCTCAGGCTTTATTTCGTGATAAAAAGTGTATAAAGCATCAATATAATCCGCTTTATAAATCCCAGGTGGGCGGGCATCAGAAAACATTTTCAATGCCTGCCAAAGGCCACACAGATGTAAGAATCTTCATTCTAAACAGGAAAGGATCAATACAACGAGTACACAAGTACAAATATGAAAGAAAGAATTGAACCTGTGTAACGTTCATCGTTGGCGTAGAGCGCATAAGATAATGAACTATCATAAACCCTGTCCGATTATGCCCATGAGTACAGTGGACGAGGATGTATTTCTTTGCGTGTTTTTGATTAAGGATGAAATGAATAACCTGAAGACAGTATCCTCAAATGAGCTACCAACAGTAGATAAGTTTGTGCATCAATTCAAACTCAGCTCAAGAGGAGATTTTATACTTCAAGTGAATTGACTTTTCTTTTTGTCAGTCAAGAAGAGCACTGAACTTAGGAAACATGTACCTCGTTGACAAAGTTGTTTACAGAAACGCTATCTGGCACAGCATCACGACCCCTGCATGCGATCTACAACAGGAAAAAGAAGATAAAGCAATCAGCTAATGCTGGTGCAGATGATACAAACAACAACAGCAAAAGTATTCGATGAATCACCTTAACATGCTTGATGCCATCCTTCTTTAATTCTAACGTAGGATAGTAACGAGTAGTATTAGTAAGATCAATCACTAGACCAAGCTGAAAAATAAAAACCCATGACTTTAGAGAGTTGCATAGCAAATAAACAAAAGATTGATACATGCTAAAGGGAAACAAAAACAAAAACATACCTTTCGTCCATTAATTCTCTGGTTACGGACCACCTGTTTAAAAGAGTATCTTTTGCCAGGAGGAACATGTTCGTTGTAAGATTCACTAAGAGGAACCTTTGAAGGAATAATGCATCCTATCTCTAGCCCAAAACCAGGACAATCTAGCCAACCTGTATTGCAAAAAAACAACATACTTTTATGAAACCAATGAACCTTGTATTAACGTTTGAGGAAGTAACAGACGCTGTAATAATGAAAACCTTGAGGGATCTTGGTTTGGTCATAGACTCTAGTATCTCTGTTGTGATAAGACTGATCACGGAAGACAGGCTGAGAGTTTCGGGTTGGCCTGTCAAATCTCATTCGTTTCCTTCTTTCTTCCCGCTCCTATTATCACACACCAAAAGATAACAACGTAATCTATTAGAAATAGAGAGTCTAATGTGAGTGTGGCTGTGATAATAAATGGATTTGGGTAAATGTAAAGTACCCGTCTTGCGATCTCAACAGCAGATTCAATTCGATCTTCAAGACGTCTCTTAAAGGGTTCATCGTCATCTTCGGGTTGGGGTGAAGCATTAAGGTCCATCGCAGCAATCATTCAAATGTCAATCGCAAAAACAAAGATCCCAATTCCCAATCGGCTTCTCTGTAATCCAATTGCAAAGAGATGGATACAATTTCGTTTATCCGAGGAAATTATAGGCAGTAGGAGAATCAGAACTAAAACTAATTCCCGAAACCTAGAAGGAGGCGATGATGATGATGATGGCTAAGGAGATTATAAGAGATTAACCAAAGTCGTACCCTTTTATTTATAGATAGATATTTGAGAATTTAATCTTTGTCGGAGTCGAACCACGCAGATCTCACATTAACCACCACCGGCTAATTTGAGAAAGTGACAAGCTCATTTGGTTTTAGGTTCAAATTCAATTCACTGGAAGTTACAGTAATTTGACTAATTTCTACTTAAGTTTTGAGAAAGTCACAAGTCATTTACTTTCAATACCAATCCCCTTTTATTTTAGTACTGATTTGTTTTGTTAAAACTTGCAATAATATTTCTCTCATCATTTTCAAAAACTGCTTGGTGTAACGGGATTTCCTGTTTTTGACATTACACATCATGTTTTTAAGAAAAAAATAGTCACATAGTACATACAACGAGAATTAAAAGTCTCCATCCTCAAGTTTTCACAACATTCTTGTCACTTCTCTGATTTCATCTCACCTAAAGCACACTTCAGGACACGAGACTCTCTTCAAGTAGATACCTATAGCATAAGAGTCAAGTAGAGTGTGAGTGAAACCAATAAACATAGAGTGCAAGATAAGGTACACTTAGAGAAAAGTCAGAATAAGTGATTCATACCTTCTTTGATTTGGCATAGCTGACATATATTGTTCTGCCATGATGGAATGTCCCATCCAACTTGATTGCTTCAGAGGCTCCTTCAGGAGTTACAAACTCAACAAAACCATCGCCTCTACTCCTTCCCGTTGGATCTCTCCTGATTTTGCAAAAATGAACTTCCCCACAATGTTGGAAGATGTCTCTTAAGCCAGCTTCTTCCAATTCATATAGAAAGTTACTAACATAGCAGATGGATTTCCTCTCCATCCCTTCCCTTATTTCTTCCCGTCTATTTTCTACCCAGACTCTTCTCGGAAATGTTGGCAAAGGGGGTCCTTGTGACATAGGGGGTCCTTGATCTGGGAACCTGCAAAAACGGAAATTGTGATTTTATCAAAACTATTCAGAACAACACATGACATGCATTAAAACGGGGCATTCATATTACAATTAAAACATCTTTCAAATAGTCCAAAAGCATGATCTTACAATTGATACGTGGGGTAGCTTTGTAGGGGCACAAAAGCTTGTAATCCAGTTCCAGTTCTACACAATGTTATCCAAAAGAAACAGATTAGAGTACAATATTACATGGATCATTCTATCATCAAATTTCCTTGTTTTCTTCCTAAAAGGATATAGAGAATCTCATCATTGATCTAATGAAAAAAGGAAGTAAGAATTAAGAAGGGTTTGCAAAACCTACAATGGCGTCGTCGTCGTCATCATCTGATTACTAACCACTCTCGCAGGGATTGCCTGTGAAAACAAGAAGAGGGGTAATGTAAAGACAAAGAAGAAGAGGTAAGGGGTAAAGAAATGATAAAGAAAGAAGAAGACGAAACGTGCCTCCTCGGGAAAAGACTTTAAAGAGATGTGTATTTTTCCAACATCGAGGGCTTGTAGATTCCGAACCACACTTACAACTTCAGCTGCAATGGAGGAGAGGCGATAAATTCAGAGATTGTAAGTGAAACAAGTTAACAAAAGCAGAAACTTGGACAAATTTGAAAAAAACCTTCGACTTTGCTGTTGTAAATCAAAGTAGCTCGTCGAAGCGAGTTGTTCATGGCATCTCGGTGAGGCGTTACAGACGCTAGAGATGTCTTTCGCTCTTTATCAAAGAAGTCGAACAAGGCCGATTCCGAGATGTGGCTACCGAAGCCCCATACATAGACCGGAGTCTGTTGTTCCTCCACCATTCTTGTGCTCGTGATCTTGGTAAAGGGAAGAAGAATTGTAAAGGAAGGTGTTTGTTCTTTGGACGAAGAGGGAATTTGAAGAAGAACAAAATTGGAAGAGATAGAGAAGTCATGGCTCTTTGAAAAAGGTTTTTATACTTAGAGGGAGGATTGAATCAAGATTCAAGAATCAAGAAACAGAAAAATCTCAGTTGCTAAAGATCGAAAGAACTGTGTTTCGTCTTCAGACACAGAGAAGAGAAGAGGGTTTTTTTGGAGATTTAGGGATTTCACAAGCGAGTGTGAGAGAGATCGATTGATACGAGCTCGGGCTTAAAAGGGTTTTTTAAAGAATCTTATTATTTTTGTCTATATATTTATTTTAGAAAACCATTTTACGTGAAAAGTCCACTAGACTATTAGGATTAAGGCTTTGGAAGCGACTTCAAGGATGCGGGTTCGACACCCTTCGTGATAGATTTGTTGAGTATTTTTTTATTTTCCACCAAATTTTTTAATTTTCGGCGGCTTCGAGCCATCAAATTTTTCAGGCATTTAAATCATACAGTATATGGCTATGATTCAATCATTTTTCCAATTTGCCTTAAACAAACATAAAGCATATTTATTAGTCTTAACAAACAAATAAATACTAAAAATCCCAGATTATTTAAACACTTTTTTATTATTATAACCCTTGAAATCAATGTGGGAAACGCATCATCGTGTTCGTGTATGACTTTTTTTTTTTTAATTACCAGCAAGGTTAACGGCGCGAGTCTAACCAAATTCCTTATATATGAAATAATATATACTTAAAATGAGAAATATGAACAGTGTGTTTCGACATAATAAACACGTCAACGTTTCTACAAAAACTTTCTGGAATTTGGAAAAGAGTTTAAAATTTTATTTGTAACTTTTTAGTTATATATTATGTTTAATTCGTCTGTTGTACTCTTTGTTTTGTCGCCGTGTTCTTAGATATACTAACCCTCGAGTCTCGTAAAATCGACTTCTCTAATCCATCGTCTCAAACGTCAACCATTTTTTTTTTTTTTAACAACAACGTCAAACCTTAACATTCGTCTTATAAACCTAAAATTCTATAAAACCACATGTGTTAAACGTTTTTGTCAACAATATGGAATCGGTCGATTTTGCCGGAAAGCTAATAACAAAAAGACTAGGCATACTACTTCGGGCATTGTGAAGTAGAAAACTAGGCATACTATTTTTTTTATTTTTCTTCATATTGCTAAGTCTGTATCACACTGACTACGTCGGTTACGACAAATACAAGCCAGAGAGAACCATGTTTGTTGAAAGGAATTTCAAATGCAACTGGTGCAGTAATTAGAAGTTGAAAACGCATTAAAACACCGTCTCAAATTACAATGATACAGTAGTATCAACATGGTTTGCGAAAAAAAAAGCTAGAGGATATGGTTTAGTAATAGGAATTTCGTAAACGACTTTCCTAACAGTCCTCTTCTCCAAGCTAAGATGCCATGTGGAACCAAGTTCACCTTCCGGTGTGAAAACAATATCACCGTCATGAATGCCCAACACGGAGTGGGAAGTTCTCATATAATCTTTAGAGTAACTTTGTGTCCAAGGTAAATGAAAAACTTTCGACGACCATTCCTCCTTGTCTTCCAAGATGCAAAACTCAACTGTGCAGTCCATTTTGACACGAGATATAAAAGCTAACTTCCCTTGAAAGTCTATTAGCTTAGACACCCAGCAGAGATGATCATTGGTTTTCACAAGACTGAATACTTCAGTGTTGAGGTCAAAAGTCACAACATGCGTAGTAATAGTAGGATGGTGACGACTTGGGGTCCATGAGTAAGCTTTAAAGTATAAAACGCCATTTATGCATATACCACCCTGGCCACACGTGTGGGCACTCGTAACGGGATAAAGTTGAGGAGGCATGCCTTGTATCTTTCTCCACATGTTACCATCTTGTCCCACCGTCAAAACCCAAAACTGCAGATACGTACTTGGGCGTGCATTTAGGTATTCCCATATGCACAATACTTTGAACTGATCAAATATTGGGTCGTATCCTAAAACCAGTAACTCTGTCAAGTTGTCTCTTTCCACCAACATTATGTTTTGAGGTAAGCCTATGGTTTGTCTCGTGGCTGGGTTACATATAAAAAGTTGATTATGTCCAATTGCGCACAACATCAAACCACGGACCGGAGGAGACGTGAAAGATACATCAACTCCTCCACGGAATGTCATATCATGTCGGGTTGGGGCTATAGCACAAGTCGATCGATGAGGCGCTGAGAAGAAAACAAGCGTGTTAGTTTTAAAGCAGCGGAAAAAAAACAAGAGACGTGATCGACTCGAGGAACAAGACAAGCATGAGTCGACAAAGTTTCGACTATGGATTATCCTTGAAAACTCTTTCGATAAACACTTAAACTTCATAAGGCTCTTCACGGGCATCCTTGAGAGTATCTCTACCACGAGATCCATATGGATCCACATTCTTTCATCCTCTTCCATCTCCATAAGTTAGGTTGCAATATTAATTATGGTCGTATTATTCAGAACATAAATTATTTGAACGACTTGTGAGACTTTCCCTTATCTACAAACCAGTAGATATACATCAATATTCCTTAAACTTATATAAGGAAGATTCACATTTATCTCGACAACAATTATATATTGAAAATAAAAACTAATTCAATATTGGACGTAGGCATGGGACGTGGTTGGTGATTCTTTAATTTTGTTTTGTATATCTTATTATAAAATATTTGATGATATATCCTCTTGCTCTGTGTTATCCGCAGTTTTCTTCGTTTTTTTCATCTTTGCATTTTTTTCCTTCTAAATATATAATTAATTAATTTTATGCTTTTAATAATATCTAATCAAATTTAATAACATCATTACCATTTATTCCAGAAATGTACTGTAGATTGAGAAGTAATAATGTATTTGCCTTTTTTGTAAATAATAATAAAGATATAACATACCAACTGTAATAATATCGTTGACAAAAAAAACTCTTAATATTTAGCTGTCGAAGTAGAAAAATCTCTTGATAATAGCCAAAATACATCAATATAACTAGAGACAATATTACTTTCTTTATTTTAAAAATAGAATAATAAATATTACTTTCTTATATATCATTTGTAGGTTGTTTACAGTTTATTAAGAAATCTGACATTTTTAAATAAGAGAAGAAGAAAAAACACGGAAAAGAACATCTTCACCACTCTCTCTATCCATCATCAAGAATTCAATTTAAAAAATGTCCTAAAATGTTGACCCAAGACGAAGATGAAGAGCTTATTTTGTTCCTGGAGATGCGTCGTCACGAGAAAGGTCACCGACCTATGCTTCTAATGGGTCCGTGTTCGTATATATACCAATAGCTAGGTCCAATACTGTATATTTGTTTACGTGTTAATACGTCGTCGGATTTTTTTATTTCTTTTTGGCAGGATCTGATCATAAAAGTAGCCGGACGACGACGATGTCGTCTCGACAGTACTCTCTCCGAACAACCGCCGCCGATATCTTCCTTTATTCCGAGAACGAGAAGTCCGATTATGAATGGTACGTAATATAATGTCCCCCCCNTAATATCCCCCCTCCCTTTAATTGTGTTTATGATTTCTCAAAGTCTGATCATGATTTCTATAAAATTCCTTGTAAACATATCCTTTTTTTTTGTTACATTTTGCATCAAAATATTTGTACTTCCAATATCAAAGTGAATTTGATCAATTTTCTAAGACATTCTTGCTAAACTCTAGTGTGTGATCTCTGATGTCTGGTCTTGTTCAGCTGATTTGTACGCATTCTAAAACGTCTCACTCGTGCCTAAAAAGTCCTTTTGCATGAAATAACCATTGCATAAAACAAACTTTTCGATCACTTTTCCTTATGTTTATATATCTTAATTACAACCTTAATTAGTTTTAGTTTAATTTTTTTTTATAATCTCTAAATACTTTCTAAACTTCGCCCTTTTGTCAATGTTCCATTTGGCATGTCTCAAATACAGCCATGAGTTAGACAATTATCAGCAAAAACCGATTTATATATTTGTTGATTGTTCATATTGTTCCGGACCAGGCTGGTTACGCCGCCAGGCTCACCGACTAGAAGCGTAACGAACCAACTCGACTCACCCTACGGAGACCGGATGACTCTTATATCTCGGGTACGGACTCAGTATATATGTCTCATGGTCTCGCCATTCTCTTGGATTTGCGGTACAGTACTCTTCTTCATCATCTCTCATTGTTTTTTTTCTTTCTACGTACAGTTAGAGAACTACAGCAAAGAAGAGAGGGACAACGTACCACCCAAGACCCAAAAGACGTCGTTGCACAATTCCTCCTCTGTTTCTGGAATCAGAAGACCATCGTCCTCTAGTAGCTCAAGGTCAACGAGTAGACCTTCCTCACCATCCAGAAGGTCTACTCCAGCCAAAAGGCCATCAACGCCAACCTCAAGTGCCACCTCAACATCTGCACGTGGCTCATTAACCTCGTCTTCTGCTACTAGTAGCTCAAGCTCAACGACCAGAAGACCTTCTTCAAGCTCTGGAACCTCACGTGTTACCTTAACCGCTGCACGTGCCACCAGGCCCGCCACCTCAACCGGCCAACAAACTACTTGTTCAGCCACCTCTACTCGATCCAATAACCGGCCGATGTCGGCGCCTAATTCAAAACCGAGATCGAGGTCAAGCACTCCAACTCGCCGTCCATCTACTCCGTCAGGTTCATCGACTGTATTGAGAACTAAACCGGTGAGTAAACCGGCCTTGTCACAAGGAGCTTCTGCGATCGTGAGATCAAGGCCATGGGAACCTTACGAGATGCCTGGATTCTCTCTAGAGGCGCCGTCGAATCTTAGAACTAAGTTACCGGATAGGCCACAAACCGCTTCAAGTGTCAGAAGCAGAGCATTTGGTGCGTCTAATAGTTCAAGATCAGCGTCCATAGAACGCGAGGTTTCAAGGAGACAGTCTTGTTCGCCTTCTAGAAGCCGGGCTCCGAACAGTGCTCCGAGTGGAAACGTAAATGGTGCTGTTCCTTTGTCACGTGGACGACGAGCAAAGACTACGCACGATGATGGTGGGTTGACAAGTCATGTAGCTAAGGGGAATCAAAAGATGGAGAGAGTTGTAAATGTGAGAAAGCTTGCTCCACCGCGAGTGACAGAAACCAGAGGCAGAGGACTCGGTGGTGATGGTGGCTCCTCCGCTGGGAAGTCGAGCTCGGGATCTGATGGTTTTGGGTTTGGGAGAAACCTATCTAAAAGCTCCATCGACTTGGCCTTGAGACACATGGTACGGTAACATATATGTTATGAAATGAAAAGATTTTAAAAGGGACATATATGTCAACCATGCATGATGTATTATTTAGACGACTTTCAACTTTCGAACATTTCTTCGAGAGTACTTTTGTAATGGTGTCTCTATGTGATAATAGGATGTTAGACAAGGAAGCATGGCGGGGAATTTCCGACCGTCAGTGACGAAAACACCGGCGACGTCATCGTACAGTGTGAGATCATGTAGAAACCGGCCGGTGAGCAGCAGCGGGAGCTCGGAATCGAGTGTCAACATTTTGTGCTTAGACGGTAGCGACGACAATCTCAGCGACATCAGTTATTCTTAAAGTAACCCATGAATCTCTGTCTTGGTGCAGAAAGATACTAATGATCATCAGGTCTTATTAGAGGCTCAAGTATTAGAATGCCCATGAATTTTGGTTTGTATATTACTATATTGATTTTTGAACATAAAAATACTGTATCTTGATAATAATGATACAAATTGTATGTAGTGTTGTCGTAATTGTTACTCACAAGTCACAACTCACAAACTTAATCTGTGTGTTTTTTTGTTTTGTTTACTTTGTTTTTGTTTAGTACGGTGCCACATTTTACTATATAGTTGTAAAAAACAATGATCCCAAACATTCGAAGTCAACAAAAGTTGTCTCTCTGTTTCTTTTGCGTCAAAATAAAATTATACAAGAATTCTTTAGCAACAAAAATAATAATTTTCACATGTTGACAAAAAAGGAATAATCATCGTATATTTTAATTCGATTAATTGAGAACGATGATTTAACGGCTGACATGCGATGCTGGTAGAAACAGGATAACGCATCTAACGCCACGTGTAACAAAGTCTCAGGTATCTTCGTAATTTACATGAAAGCCCCTTCGTCTCTCTCGCCTATAAATATCTTAGAGCCTCTCTTCTTCCTTTTCTCTTGTTGAATAAAAAAAAAAAATCAAGGGACCCAGAAAAACCCTCTTTAGCGGAGAAAAAAAAAAGAAAAAAAAAAAAGAGAGTAGCGAAATTGAGAGAAGTTGAATCTGCAATATTTGTTGTCACGCATTTTTCTCAGGAAACTGTTACTTTCACTACCTTTAGATTTGTTCTTCACAAAGTCCGAATTTGTCGAAATTGGACGATGAATCGTTTAGGTCATAAATCTGTGGTTTATAACGGGGATTCGCGTTTGGGAGAACTTGATGTCTCTTCTTCAGGTCATGAATTCCGATTCCCTAACGATGAGATTCGAATCCACCATCTATCTCCGCCTGGCGAGAGGTGTCTTCCCCTCGCGATTCTTCAGACGATTGCTTCTTTTTCCGTTAGATGCAAGCTTGAGTCATCCGCTCCGGTCAAACCTCCAGAGTTAATGCATCTTCACGCTCTCTGTTTCCATGAATTAAAGGTAGGTTTCCTTTTCGAATTGTTTCCGATTTGGTTGGAGCGTTTTCGGTAGCTTGAATTTTGATGATTTTTGGTGATTTTACACAGACTGCTGTGGTTTTGCTTGGCGATGAGGAGATTCATTTAGTGGCTATGCCAAGTAAGGAGAAGAAGTTCCCGTGCTTTTGGTGTTTCTCGGTTCCTTCAGGTCTTTATGATTCCTGTTTAAAGATGCTCAACACTCGGTGTCTGTCAATTGTGTTTGATCTCGATGAAACTTTGATTGTTGCAAATACCATGAAGTCCTTTGAGGATAGGATCGAGGCTCTTAAAGCTTGGATTTCACGAGAGATTGATCCTGTCAGGATTAATGGAATGTCCGCTGAACTTAAAAGGTATATGGATGATAGGATGCTGCTCAAGCAGTATATTGATAATGACTATGCCTTTGATAACGGAGTTTTGTTAAAGGCTCAGCCTGAGGAGGTCCGCCCAACTTCTGATGGTCTCGAGAAAGTTTTTAGACCCGTGATTAGATTGCCCGAAAAGAATACTGTGCTTACTAGGATTAATCCAGAGGTTAGAAGATCTCTCTCTCTCTCTTGTGGTTGTATTTATTCATTTCATCTTATCTGATTCGTTTTTGGGCTTATCCTTTCTGGAATGTGATAGGATAAGGTCGTTTTAGTGTACATGAGTAATCTGGTTTTTATGTTTTGGGAATAACCAAGTTTTTTTTCTCCTATCTGGGGTTATTTCTGATGCAGATCCGTGACACTAGTGTGCTTGTAAAGCTGAGGCCAGCGTGGGAAGAATTAAGAAGCTATTTGACTGCAAAACTTAGGAAACGTTTTGAAGTTTACGTTTGTACCATGGCTGAAAGGGATTATGCTTTGGAAATGTGGAGACTTCTTGATCCGGAAGCTCATTTAATAAGTCTCAAGGAGCTTCGAGATCGTATTGTATGCGTTAAACCAGGTCAAACCCATCTCTGGCTTCTTTGATTCCCTTGATCTTTGTTTTTGGTACATAAGTGTTTTGCTCCCATTGATGCAGCTTTCTGAGTTCTGTTTTGTTATCTCTTTCATTACTGTTTTTGTGGTGAATTGTTATATATAGTTTGCCTCTTCTGCCTTCCCTCTCTAGTGCCTGATCTGATTTGTTGACCTCTTAGTTTTAAGTATTAAGGACCTGACTATCTGCCTCTGTATCTCTGTGAAACTCACACTAACAATTTTTTTTAATTTTTTTCTTGCTCTTTGCGTTGCAGACGCCAAGAAATCGTTGTTAAGTGTCTTCAATGGTGGCGTTTGTCATCCAAAAATGGCAATGGTCATTGATGACCGTATTAAGGTTTGGGAGGAAAAGGATCAACCACGGGTTCATGCTGTCCCTGCATATCTCCCTTATTATGCTCCACAAGCAGAGGCATGTCGTTACTCTTGCATTAAGCTGTGAATTAAATCCTGTATCGCTTCATTTTCCATGTGTGTATCTAACCTTTCTCTTATACCCATTTTATCAGACAGCCCTTCTCGTTCCAATTCTTTGCGTAGCAAGAAATGTTGCATGCAATGTCAGAGGTTACTTTTTCAAGTAAGTTATCTTGTTTTTGTTTATGTAATGAAATCATGCTGGTTGTTCTTACTACTTCCGGACATTTATGGCAGGGAATTTGATGAGAGTTTGATGAATAGTATATCTTTGGTTTACTATGAAGATGATGTAAAAAATTTACCTCCACCACCGGATGTGAGCAACTATGTCGTTATAGAGGTACCTGCACTTAGAATTTTATCATTGTTAATTGATTGTACAAAATTCTTGCTCCAACTACAATATGCAATCTAGCTATATCTGTCTGTAGGATCCTGGCTTTGCCGCAAATGGAAATATAACAGCTCCTCCAATGATGGAAGGAATGTGTGGGGGTGAAGTGGAACGCAGACTAAACCAAGCGGTCAGTAAAATAATATAAGAAAAGTAGATACAAAATTTGGGATAAGGCGATCTTTAAGTAAAAATATGTTTTGGTGCAAAGCTTAATTTCCTGTTGTAATCTGATTTAAAATTGACTTTTTAATTTCTTGGTGAGAAGGCTGCAGCCGATCATTCTACTCTTCCTGCCACAAGTAACGCTGAGCTAAAACCTGAAACCCCCAAGCCGCAGATAGCAGTCATACCAAATAATTCTAGCACGACAACTGCAGCAGCATTGTTACCTTCGCATAGTACGAACTTTTGACTTTATACAACTTCGAGTTTGGAATTGTACAGTTATTTTGCACGTTAATGTTTGTTTCTGAGATTCTCTGTGTTTTGTCGTCAATCACAATCTAGAACCTAGTTTGCTTGGAGCTCCTAGACGGGATGGCTTCACTTTTTCTGATTGTGGAAGACCCCTTATGATGAGGCCTGGTGTCGATATAAGGAACCAAAACTTTAATCAACCGCCCATTCTGGCTAAAATTCCTATGCAGCCACCTTCGTCTTCTATGCAGCCACCTTCGTCTTCTATGCATTCTCAGGGTGGTAGGTTGGTGGATGATGAGAATAGACCTTCTTTTCCTGGTCGACCTTCAGGAGTTTATCCAAGTCAATTTCCTCATGGAATACAAGGTTCTGCTCCTGTTGCTTCATTCACACACCCTTCTCACTTGAGGAGTGAAGAGGTTAGTTTTGCATTCTAAGTATCTCTCTTTTGACTTCAAAGTATGAGTATCTACGGTCTGAGAATTTTCATGCAGGTGTCAACGGATGATGACCTGAAAAGGCAAAATCCTTCACGTCAAACAGCAGGTATGTTATAGTTTCAACACTAATGTAGTCAAGCTGATACTAAGGTATATTAGATTGTTGAATTTCTCGCCTCCGCTGGTTTTCAGTGTAGTGCTCTTAGATATTGATTTAGGATAAGATAATTATTGGTTTCCACACCTGATGTATATGTCTACTTGCTGAATCTGTCATAACAAGGTGGAATAATACCTTTTAATATTGGCACTTGTTCAAACTATTTGCAGAGGGTGGATTATCCCAGAGTCATTTGGTATCAAATGGTAGAGAACATCATACAGATGGTGGAAAGAATAATGGCGGGCAGTCTCATTTATTTGTGAGTGCGCTGCAAGAGATTGGAAGAAGATGCGGTTCAAAGGTGCATACTCACATAACCACGCAAGCTATTCCTTTTCCTGTTTTCATGGATTTTGACTAATTCATGTACAATTTTGCAGGTGGAGTTTAGGACTGTGATGAGTACCAACAAAGAGTTACAGTTTTCGGTTGAGGTAAGATGGATCAGCTTGTTTAAGTATTTTTGTCTCATGTTAACTTCACTTTCCTTTTTCTTGTTTTTAATTGCTGTTGTTAATTTACGTAGGTTTTGTTCACGGGTGAGAAGATAGGCATTGGGATGGCAAAAACTAAGAAAGATGCACATCAACAAGCGGCTGAGAATGCTCTTCGAAGTTTGGCTGGTAAAATTTCTTTATTTGTGGATCTATTCACCACTTGTTTTTGGTCCTCTGTGTAGCGAGTACATTTGGTTACAGACTGGTCAATCTTCTTTGTGTTGCTTTATGCAGAAAAGTATGTTGCACATGTATCACCTCTATCTAAAGAAACAGAGAAAGATCCAAGAAATGACGAGAATGGATTTTTGTGGGAAAGCGATGAAGTTGTACCAAATGAAGGACTTGAAGAGAAAGCACCTAAAGAAAGCATTCCTCAGTTGTGAGTTTTGTCGCCAATGCCAAATATGGGTTGAAAGAGTGATGTGGGGAAGAAGCCATTAGGTAAATATTCCTTACCGGTGTGAGAAACCTATAAAGGCAAAGATCTAAAAGGTAACGAAGTGCCAAATAAGGGACTTTTTGATTATGAAAATATATAGCCTATCCCCTTGAGAGCTAGTAGTCTCATGACTCTTGTTGTTTTGGTTACTATAGAGTTTTGAGAAGGTGAATATGAAACCTTGCACCCAAGGCTCCGCCGGAATTAGGTTTATGTTTGGTATAGGTGATTGTATATTATTTTTAGTATAAGGTGATGGTTTTTTTGTTGTTGTTGTTGTTGGTTCATAAGAGCAGCATTACAAGGGATTTATGTAGTTTGATTTAGAATTCTTTAGTTTGTAGCTCATAGCCTCAATACTGTATGGCTAAACCAAACTTCACAATACCCATAGTCATAGTTCATTTTATAAATGACCGTATGTTCCTACAGGGGTCGTTTGTAATTTGATTGAAGAATTGGTACAGTCTATTAAATTTATCGCCGCTACCCACTGAATTCTACCAACAAGATACTGCATATGGTTTTATGGAAATTTCGATTATATATTGGGCTTAAATTGCACATGACACTCCTCGAGGTTTACAAAAATGTTTTAAGGAAAAAAAGAGGTGCTCCTAAACGTACGGCGTTGGCACCTTGGCCCTTCTCGAAGAGCACCACAAGTTCAAAACGATAAACCATAAAAGAAATGTACAACAACTAGATCTTCTATAAAAGATTAATATACACATTTTGTGATAATCATGATCATCATCATTTGTGTAGGAAATTGGAATTGTAAGACCAATCATATGATAATCATGATCGCCATCATTAATGTAACAACAACAATACAATTGGATCCACATGATATATGTACTAAACACTAGCACTCCATTCTTTCCTCATCTCTCTGTCAAAACCATTTGATCATACATATATACAAAGACAACACTACATGAATTCAATCTACTATCAATTCTCATAGATACAAAACGTAAAGATGAGCAGAAAGAAGAAGGCAGCGCACCTTTTAAGAACAATTTTGACTATCTGTCTGAAACCATGGGAGAATCATCTTCTTGAGGCTCTTTTTCCGGTGAATGTATGCACTCAAAACTTTTTTTGTGTTTAGAAAAGTCTGAAGTTGCTTAGAAGCTTGCGAAGTGTTCTACGTCCCCATTGGATATCATTCTCTAAAAGCATATCCGGCGTTCCAAGCGGCTCTGTCTCTAGCCGCTGCTGCTCTTCCTCTACTACATTGTATTGCCTCTGATCTACACTTTTCACTGCTTCTAGCTCCGATTTGTCCAATAATGAAATCGCTTTTACTTTCTCTTTCTTGATTATTTCTCCTTTGGTTTCTTGCTTCTTATCTACCTGCAAATAGCTTTCTCCATTCATTAAATAAGACAATAAGGCCATTTACAGCTGAAAATCATATTGCTGGAGAATGAACTAACAGTCTTAAAGTACAGAGTCTTAGATTAGCTTAAAGACATAGTTAAAGAAACTTTTATTTTTAATCAACTGGGGCAACTAATATACAGTGTATCAATGAAAGAAGAACAGTCTTATTCTACAAAAAAAACATGATGTCTTAAAGCATCAACATGCATAGATTTCATTACCATCTACAGCCGTGTGTAGATTTTATAGAAAAAACAAAAACATGAAAATTTAAGAACTTATCAGGTTATATTACCTCCAGGAACGTTTCTGCTTTACCTTCGTTAATAACTTCCATATCTTCATTTTCCAATTCAGACAGAGAAACCAATCCAGGGACCAAAACTGGACTTTCTTCCTCGGTAAACATGGCTTCGCTGGTCACATCCCGAGCAGTCAAAGCTCCATTAGAAGATTCCATAGTTTTCTCACTTAGTATATCTGCAGACTCATCACTTACGTATCCCGCATTCTCTACAACTACTACTGAAGAGTTTTGGTGTACAGTAGTACCAAACACTTCATCCACCTCTTCTCTAATGGTGTCAACCCTCACGCTTTGCTTAGGGTGAGTGATACTGTCTTCTTGATTGAATGGCACATAATCTTCCTCAATCATCATCTGGAGATCAGCATTATCCCAGTTTTCACATATCCTGATTGTTTTATTAGTTTCCCAGGTCTCAAGAGACCGGTTTGGACCTGGTTGCCACAAGATCTCCCCAGTCTGCGCCTTTAGTATGAACTTGAACTCAACCAATCTTCCAACAGGCATATCCTAAGTAGAAAGAAGAAATCACATCAGAGTATTGCTAACACACATTCAATGATTCAAGTATCTAAAACTCTTACAGAACCTACATGTAACAACAACATAGATGCATACCAGGTCTAAGGTCCAGACATTCCCATCTGACCAGTTCAGTGGCAAGGCAGTTTCTGGATCCCAGAGGCCACCAAACACAGGATCATCACCAAGAATGAAAAAATGTTCACCAAAGACACACTCTTTCCGCAATTGGAACCTTACACGAACCTTTTTTGTAAGAGCTTCTTCGTTCACCTATAAACACAATTATAAATCTGTATGAAGACAGAGCATAAAGTAACTGTAGAGGAGAACACAAACATAAAAACGAAAGACCAATGGGAAATTGAATGATAAAGCTAAGAGTTATAATTAATTACCTGAGAATCCTTAATCGAAGAAAAACGAAGCCGAATTGGCTTAAGAGTCCTGCGCTGAGCAGAATCTAAACGTAAAAACTTGAAGTGATGAAACGTTTTCCATGGAACACAAGGGAAGATCTCTGTCCCACAGCGAAAAATTCGTGGATGAGAATCTTCGAGAAGGATCTTAGATGGAGAAGAAGAAGAAGAAGTTAGGGTTCCAATGCCAATCATCTTCATCAGAAAGAGTTCTTGTCTTGGTTCAAAAGAGAAGAGACATCATTAGTTGAGTTAGGGAGATTTGTATTTAGGAAAGCAAAGCATAAGTCCACGTGGCATATCTCTGTGATCGTTGGAGTTCTCTTTTATTATACTGACAGGTCGGTGCTCACCCGCATTTATTTTGTACCGTCCGATTTACGCGATTGTTTCCCACGTGACTGTAACGAATTTTCTTGGATCCTGCGTAACAGTTAGTAAACAAAACAAAAAAAAAGCCCATGGGCCAAATTAATGGATTCATTGTCATTAATTTTGACTTCAGTGGGGAAAACTAAAAAAAAGACTTGTTTGTTTTTCTCCTCTCAGCTCCACCACAGTGCTTGTTTCATTTCTAGCTTTAGATCGTTGTCTATGTCAATGAACAGCTTGGAATGATCATCGGAGGAACAATACAACGAACTTATACGGCTGCATAATTTGCATCTCTCTAGTTGTGACTTGTTGTTGTTGTTGTTGAGCTGATATTATCAAATCATCAATAATGAGATTAATGAAAGTAATGTGATATAGGTTGTCAAGGTCAAAATGCTTACATATACCTTGACAAGTCGTGTGTAGGAAACTGATTATGCATATACCAATCAAGCAACTTCGCTATAAAAAAATAAACAAAGCTAACCGAGTCATATATTCGAGTTTGGACCTCTCGTTATTTGGCTTATTGCATATTTCAAATGTATTTGATATTTAAATTGGTTAGTCAATCGTAAATGGCAGCGTCTTATTCATTAATTCAAAATAATATCAAAAGTTAAAACCTAACAAACATAGTTTAACTAGTATATTGTAAAATAATAACCTTATGAAAGCTAGAAAGATTGAAGAGATACCTAGACAATTTGTCCTACAAGATAACTGGATTTTTAAATACACACGTCTTTTTCCAAAATCATGTTGCAACAACCAAATTAACAATACTATCACTGATTTAAAATTCAAACAGATATATCAATTCGATATAAATCAGTACTTTTCAAAAGAAGATAAAAAAAAGTAAGGAGAAATACATATCGAATTTATTGTTATTATCTTCCGTGTTAGCAAAAAGTTTACCAATAAGGCAATAATTGATACGTTCGTAATATTGAATGACAAATAAAGTTTATGTAGTCTTCATATGAAACAGTTCTTGATATGTATATAGTAGTACTACTGTAGTAGTTTTTTGCGTTTCATCACTTCAAGATAACCCCAAATAATTGAAAAGAACAAAAAAATACATTTACAGAAGACTTAATTTTCCCAATATTTCGTTTCACCAATATTAATTGTTTAATATGTCAAAGATGTCTACGTCGTGTACGTTCTTAACTTTTCAAAACTAGACAGCCCTCCAAAGGCAAGAAACATGGTCAAAACAAGAGATAAAACAAACAGACACACATAGAACTCAAAAGTGTTCTCTTTCTCATCTATCTAAAGTTTTCTTTTTCTTTTCTGGTTTCCAATTCAGTTCTGCTTTTTTTTTCATGGATCATGATATAGAGAAGAGACTCACAGTAATGATTGATCACAGACGGCTAAACCAATCTGCATCATCACCACTTTTCACTGTGTTTTCGATCACTTTTATAGCTCTGATCTTGGTTACAACGTTGGTTCGGATGTCTAATTTCTCGATGCAACTGCGGAGTGATGATTACTCAGAGGTGAAGATAGAGATCAAAAGAGTGATTCCACACTTACCTCTAAGCTCTGAGAAGGATGGTGAAAGGAAAAATCCGATCAAGCAAAAATATACACAACAAACGATGCAATCTCCTAATCTGAAAACCAAAGAGAAACTCCAAGTTATTGAGACTTTTAGTGGAGATAACTTGTCTGAGAAGTTTCAAAAGAGGGTTATTGAGTTTGTCGGTGATGGATGTGAAGTCAACTTCGTCATGACATGGATATCATCAGCAGAGTTCTTCGGCAAAAGAGAGGTATTAGCTATTGAAAGTGTCTTTAAGTCTCATCCTCGTGGTTGCTTAATGATCCTATCCGCAACCTTGGATTCTCCTCAAGGTTATACAATCTTCAAACCGTTTCTCGATCGTGGTTACAAAGTTCTTGCAGTCACACCGGATTTGTCTTTTCTACTCAAAGGAACCGCGGGAAAATCATGGCTCGAGGAAATAAAGACTGGTAAAACAGACCCCGGGAAGATACCTTTAGCTCAGAATCTCTCAAACCTCATGAGGCTTGCTTACTTGTACAAATATGGAGGTGTTTACTTAGACACAGACATGATTGTTCTGAAAAGCTTCAAAGGTCTTAGAAACGTGATTGGAGCACAAACTCTTGATCCTTCGTCGAAAAATTGGACAAGATTGAACAACGCGGTACTAATATTCGACAAGAAACATCCTCTGTTACTCAAATTCATCGAAGAATTCGCTAACACTTTCAACGNAAATATACACAACAAACGATGCAATCTCCTAATCTGAAAACCAAAGAGAAACTCCAAGTTATTGAGACTTTTAGTGGAGATAACTTGTCTGAGAAGTTTCAAAAGAGGGTTATTGAGTTTGTCGGTGATGGATGTGAAGTCAACTTCGTCATGACATGGATATCATCAGCAGAGTTCTTCGGCAAAAGAGAGGTATTAGCTATTGAAAGTGTCTTTAAGTCTCATCCTCGTGGTTGCTTAATGATCCTATCCGCAACCTTGGATTCTCCTCAAGGTTATACAATCTTCAAACCGTTTCTCGATCGTGGTTACAAAGTTCTTGCAGTCACACCGGATTTGTCTTTTCTACTCAAAGGAACCGCGGGAAAATCATGGCTCGAGGAAATAAAGACTGGTAAAACAGACCCCGGGAAGATACCTTTAGCTCAGAATCTCTCAAACCTCATGAGGCTTGCTTACTTGTACAAATATGGAGGTGTTTACTTAGACACAGACATGATTGTTCTGAAAAGCTTCAAAGGTCTTAGAAACGTGATTGGAGCACAAACTCTTGATCCTTCGTCGAAAAATTGGACAAGATTGAACAACGCGGTACTAATATTCGACAAGAAACATCCTCTGTTACTCAAATTCATCGAAGAATTCGCTAACACTTTCAACGGAAACATATGGGGATACAATGGACCGTACCTTGTTTCTCGAGTGGCTAGAGCCGTGGAAGGTTCTAGTGGCTATAACTTCACCGTCATGCGACCTTCTGCTTTCTATTCGGTAAACTGGCTCGAGATTAAGAAGTTGTTCAGAGTGGCTAAAACAGAGAAAGACTCGAGATGGGTCAAAGTCAAGCTTCTTCATATGCGGAGGAGCGGCTATGGTTTGCATCTGTGGAATAAGTTTAGCAAGAAGTATGAAATTGAACAAGGAAGTGCCATGTGGAAATTGGTTTCAGAGAACTGCATCATCTGTGACACTAGTTCTGCATCATAATTCACTGTTTCAATTTGTTCCATTAGTTTACACACACACTGTTGATAACTTGTTGTTGATAAATGATAAAGAATTTAAAAACCTTCACGTCTTATTTAAAGCCCAATAAGAAGTAAACAAATCGCCTTCGCTTTAAAGCCTAATATTTTTACATTGGGCCTATATAAGCCTGCTAGGTTTCACATCAAGAACCCTAACACTTTTTTTTTTCTTTTTTTTGACAACAGAACCCTAACACTTGTATTCTAAAATTCCAAAGTTGCTTTTCATACTTTGCCTTGCCATAAGAAATTTCAAAATTGGGCGAAATAAAAAGAACCGAGTACTATTGTCCTGGGGAGTCAAATATGACAGATTGGCTGATTGATTAAAATGATAACCATTTTGTCAGCATCCAGTTGTTTTCTACCAGTTTAGGAAGACATATTAGTCTTGTCATAAAACTTGAAAATTAGCACGTGACAAACACCAAAAGGCACCAGCTCGCTACGCTAATCACNCAAACCGTTTCTCGATCGTGGTTACAAAGTTCTTGCAGTCACACCGGATTTGTCTTTTCTACTCAAAGGAACCGCGGGAAAATCATGGCTCGAGGAAATAAAGACTGGTAAAACAGACCCCGGGAAGATACCTTTAGCTCAGAATCTCTCAAACCTCATGAGGCTTGCTTACTTGTACAAATATGGAGGTGTTTACTTAGACACAGACATGATTGTTCTGANGATTTCTTCAACATGGTTAATTATAGCCAAAAATATAGATATATATCCTTTTTATACATACGAAAAAGGGTTCAATCACACTTTCACACATCACTAGCGGCGGCTTGATTTAACGGCGGTGGTGACCTCCAGCGGTGATCGGAGCAGGAGGCGGCGGTTTGCATTGATAGCATTTGGCAAAGAGGCCAAAAGTGTCAATTTGTCTTATGAAGTTGGTCATGCTAGCCCATCCGCCAAACCCGAACCCGAGAACTAGGACCCAAACCACCACGAAAGCGTTTATCACGTAGACTGCGACCCAGCTAGGCAAAAAGAACGGTGGTTTTTCCGCCGCGTTCTGCCAGATCATCACGTACGTGTCAACAAAAAAACAAATCAATACATCGTATATATATCTTTGCATGAACCAATCTACTTATTTAATCATCAACGAGAATATATGTTAGAGACATTTATAAACTAGTCAATTGTAATATTAATGGTCACATTGTATACCATACGGACCTACCTCATTGATTTGGGATTAAATGCAAAAGTATAAGCCAGCTCATAACACTCTACCTATTTTATATCTCAATCTCTCTCCTCCAATAATTTTTCCCAATTTTTTTGGGGGTATCGATCTATTCAAAACTAGTATCTATCTAATGAAATAAATGTATGTCATCCACTGAATTCATAAAATCTACATACATTATAGCTGAGGAATGGTAAACATGTAAGCGAGAGAGGAATATAGGTAATACCCGGCGGGCAGAGGCGGTGCGGTAGGTGAGCATGTGGGCTAAGGCAGGGATGATGTAAACGGTGAAGCTAACTAGTAAGGCTCCAACTGCCGAGTTTATTGGCCCAAAAAACGGAAAAATGATGGCTAAGAACCATATCGGTACCACCACCGGTAGCCTCACCAGCGCTCTTAGACATATGCTCTTCGTGTGGTGCATTCCGATCGCTTTTTCCCATACGAAGTACAATGGCGTACACGCAAACCCAAATGTTATAAACTGTATACAAAATAAAACATTCATTAAGTACTTATAAACATTTTCATTTATAAAAATGTTATAATCAATTTTAATTAAATGGTTAGACGCATTGGTCTATCCATGTAACCTATATATAATATATAAGATGATTCGTTATATATAGTATTAATTTCATTATGAAAGAGAATAATGTTCTTGGGATGGACCGGTACCGTATAGTATATAAAAGCATGTCCTTGGACAAACCATTAATGCATATAGTGGAACATGTTACATGTGTATTAAGTTACGATAGGAACCTGATGGATGAGCATGAGGATGACGGCGGCATCACGGAAACGCGTTTTAGGGAGGAGAGAGAAAGCGTTTGAGTGGTTGAGAAGCTGGTCGCCGAAAGCCCAGTAGACGGCGGAGGCTGACGGAAGCGTTAACGTGAAGACGTACAGGGTCGCCATCAAGTAGATGCTCTTAAACTTCCTTGGTTTCCACATCGCATGCATTATTTCCCTGCAATTTTTAATTTTCTAAAATTTTTAAAAGAAAGAATACTATGTTAAAGGAAAATGGCATAAAAGTCTTAAATGTTGGATCCATGGGTCCGGCCAGAGATTGGCCGTCCGGTCCGACCACTGTGGTTACGTTACGTATAGATAAGATTTCCAATGATCGTAAAAATATGTTTATAAAAAAAAAAAAGTTCTTAACGTTTTTTAGTCTAGTATATATAGTCTATACTAGCTAGTGTGTTAAAAAGGTAAATAGAATTTTTCTGGTAAATTTGTCTTTATTTATTTCGTAATAATGATTTTGTCTGTTTGTGCGTTTAGTACAGAACCTAAAGCAACCGGCAAAAGCTGCATATATAGAAGCTAAAAGAGATGAGTTTTTTTAAAAGAAGAAACATGATCTTCAGAGTAATTACTTTTTCTAAAAAAAAATATTTGCAAAAAAACAATGGTGTATGTGAAAATAAATTATAAAATGCTTTATTCAATTAATTGTTAGGAATGCATCACTATTAACAACCTAGATAAATTGTTTAGTTTCTTTAATTTCTTTTTTGGCGAATTAGACAATGCATGAGAAAATTAAAAAGACTTACACGGTCACAGCGTGTCCACCGAAGGTATAGAGGATGTTGGTGGCACCGGTAAAGTACAACACAAGCTTGGTCGGACCGGAATGTGTCACACCCTCCGCCTACAAAACCAGCAGATCTCACAACCGGTTTAAGCCTCTATTGTTTCATTGTTTTTTTTTTTTGGTTTTTCCAAATTGATAAAAGCGATTTGATAGATGACATACCTGGCCATGGAGAAAAGCAGCGATGGTAAGGTACCAAGCAGTGTAGGTGGTCATGGCAAGGCCGAGGAAAGACCAAATACGGTAATTGTGGAAAGATGGTATGAAAACGGTAGTGGCACAACAAGCACCAAATATGTAAGTCCATGTCCTCTTGTCTAACCTATCATTTATGTAATATATATTGCTGCACCACCACACCAACAACAAACACACATAAATTAATTATATGGTATTTTGGTGATTAAGAACGTATTAGCCCCTATATTATAGTTATACTAGTAAATTTAAAAGATTGAAAAGAAAAAGAAAGTGGTAAAAAAAAAAGGAAGAAGTACCTAGCACAAGCAATGAGCTGGATGACTGATCCGAATAACAAGAAGGTGCAATTAAATGCGAGCCCCGCTGCTTTCCAGTACGGACCCAGCAGCCCATCAAGCACTTCAAACCACTTCCCATTTTATTTTTTTGTTTAAACAAAACATGCAATTCAATTCAGTATATACATACATGGGATTGAAATCAAATATGTTAAACTAAAATACTACATATAGATTAGGAAGAAATTACTTGAATAACGTGATTTTTGAAGGATTTGGCCTCTTGTTTCTCCATACGGGTACGATACTCGACGTAAAGAACACTGATGAGATAAGCAGTCCAAGACCCCATTAACCCATAGAATATTTGAAGCAATATTCCTGATAACATTCCCAACTGCGAGAACGAATACGGCAGTGTCAACAGCACTTGTGCCACCTGCATCCATTTTTTTTAATACAAACCTTATTTATTATTTATTTCAAGAATGTTTTATGAAAAAAAAAAACATCTAGGACAAACAGAAAAGAGTAATTTGGTCTTATTATAATAAAGAAACTTTGTTTTTATTTATTTATTTATAAACGTAATTATTAATGTACTTACTTGATTGGATGCACAGCTAAACCAAGCGTCCCAAGCGGACCCGCCATGCCAGAGGAAGCTCTTAATACTGAATCCATCGCCTTCGTGGTCTATATTCTCCTCCGCCGTTGAATCTTCCACTTTTCTAACGGCCACCTCATCCTCCCCGGAGACCACTATCGCCTCCTCCGCTTGTTGTTTCTCACCCGACATTAGCTATCGATTAATATGTTTACACAAAGAAAGTTATGTCTCGAGAAATATATAAATAATTGAAAAGGTTTTCTTGATTAGAAAAGATATCATCTTTTGAAGAAAGAAAAATTTGTCTTCAAGCTCTTACCTATTTTTTCCTTTTTGTCTGAGAGGAAACACAGAGACTTTAGCTCTATCTCGTTCTCCAACCTCCGAAGCAAAAGGCAGAGTCTTTAATAAATGATAAGGAGAGCCACAAAGACAGAGAGATAGAGAGAGAGAGAGAATGAGAAAGATTGGATGGAAGAGAGATATAGAGTGAAGAGCTCTGCTTCTTTAAGAATTGTGAGTGAGTAGGAGAGTAGTGTAATAACGAAGAAGTCTACTTATTAAAACAAAAATGCTCTGTTTTGAACTTTTAATGCGGCCGCCTTTGTTATAAGTGTATGTTCAGAGAGAGGTAAAAGAAAAAGAGAGAGAGAGAGAGCATAAAAGCAGGAAGTTTTTTCTATTTCTTCTTTCTTTTTACCTGCTTCTANAAAGCAGGAAGCTTTTTCTATTTCTTCTTTCTTTTTACCTGCTTCTATATGATTCCATCATTTGGACTTGTGTATTTAAAAATCGTCTCTTTCCACACTGTTTTAAAAGTTTATATAAAATTCGAATAAATGTGGTAATCTAATCATCCATGGTTTTGGTTTTGGGAATATGCGGAACTACCAAATACTAACACTATGGTTTTTACGACCTTTTTTTAGTATATTTTTTGGCCGGTCATATAGTTTTAATGAAATTTTAACTTATTGGTTTTTAAGCACTTGTCATATTCAGAGTGTTCACTTCACAAAATATTTCTATTATCATATTTTGTTAATCCATACACAAAAATTTTGACACTTTTTTAGTGCACATTTCTTTTGTTCTGTTGGTGGTTACTTCTTAGTGCACATTGATATTTCGATAACATATTTTTCAAAAATTTCTTGTTAATTATTCCCTAAAATCAAGAATGAAAATAAGAGAAGAAAACTAGATGGAAGAGATGGGAGTGAAAGTGACAGTGTAATAATATTAGCGTCGGCTTGAGCCAATAAGAAAGTAAACTTCACGCGTTCACAGCTAATATTACGCGCGTCATCAAAGCGCACTCCCTCTGTTGATGTTCCTCTACGCGTGCTTCCACTTATTCTCTGTGCACTCTCCATTTCTGTACCGTTGGATCCTATAATCATTATCATCTTTGCAAACTTATATATCCACTTAACTAATCTTGGATTCGAGCATTGAACTGATTAAAGTATACTATTATGTCTTTTTTTAGTGGCAAAAAACTGAAAAAAACAAAAAAAAGTTGTAGGATATGTGAGATCATTTGATTCAGAGTGTCGTCGTCATGGGTACGAATGTGTATTATGTATGAAACCATTTTTACATAGTTTACATTAGGAAGAAGAAAAAAAGAATATTTAAGTTATGGGCTTTTTAGTGCGTTATGAGCAACACAGAATAAGAAATGGACTTTGATGCCTTTGGGTCTTTTCAGATGGACCGAGACTTGAAAGAAGCAGCTTTCCAGTTTGATTCTTCGACTCAACGTAGATCACAATATAAAAGCACACGTACAGAACAAGATTTTATTAATTATCACTTTGATTTTTTCTTTTTCAATTCTTCTGTACATAGTGGGGAAATTACATATTCATAGTGGTCACTATTTAGAAGAATAGTAAAATTTGAAAATTATTTAGGCGATGAACAAAAAAAAGAGATTGAGAATGGAAAAAAATCTTGTCGAAGATTATGATATAAAAGTGGGTGGGAGACAAGACAAACGTCTACGGGATATGGTTATGTGAAGTGAGACCATTACATGAGATCGACCGACCAAATTCATATTGTTGGCATATCAATTCATTGAAAGGTATCTCTTTCTTCATTATTACTTGCAAAGATTTTATGCATCCCCTTACTCCAAAACTTATGCTAATATCTCTCTATGAAAAGTTATAATGAATATTGTCCGTTAGATTAATTAGAGTGGGTTAGTAGTAGTGACTGTTTCTAATCATAACAATACAAGTAACATCCAAATATTAAATCAATCAAATGGATGTGATTTTCCTTAACAAGATTCGCACCCAATGCCCTTGGGATGGATGTGTTAGGAGGAATCCACTGCTATTTCTGGTATNAAAAAAAAAAAAAAAAAAAAAAAGCTAAAATAAAATTAACTCATTGAAATTTTAATGGGCCTATTTATTAATTATTAATTATTGGGCTTGGGCCCAATAACGTACAAAGACACGATTAACGTTCTTATTTCGTCGTATTGGTTAGGGCACAGATCAAAAACTACAGAAGAAGAAAAGAGAAGTCTCCTTCCTTCCCTTCACTTGGCTCCAGCTTAAAATTCTGCTTTTGGTGTTACTCTTCTTCTTCAGTTAGGTAGTTGCTGCTGTATTTTGTGCGATAACTTGGTGGGTTCTTCTAGTATATCGAGGTAATAATATCCAAATAGTCTCTCTTACAGAGTGCCCTTAACGTGTTCGATAGAATGCCTCTGAGATACCTTTTGGCTTGACATATATCTGCCGCTTCCTTTTTTGCTGACCCTTTGTGTTCATTGTAGTTAACCAATTCATTTATCTTCTTTAGAAGACATGGGAAAAGCTTCTCGGGATAAAAGGGTATGCCTTCGAATGAAATTTATTTGGTTCTTAGAGCTTGAATACTGCACATTTCTCGGGAAAAAGATTTACTGAACTCGTGGATTGGTTTTAATTGTGCGTTGGCCAATTGTTTGTAGGATATCTACTATCGTAAAGCTAAAGAAGAAGGATGGCGTGCGAGAAGTGCTTTTAAGCTTCTTCAGATTGATGAAGAATTCAACATTTTTGAAGGTGGATGTCTGAATTTTTAGTCTTTTTATTTGTTTGACGACCCATTTGGAATTACCACGTCAGTGAATTGTCTCCCTCATCCACAGACTCCAAAGTCTGATCTGACGAGATCTTAGTCAAAAAACTATATATTGAATGAATGCAGTACACTTGAGCGAAATTTTTGCAGCTGAACAATGTGACATATCAAAGAATGACCACTTAAAACTTTCCAACTTTTGTCTTTTTGCCTATGTGCAGGAGTGAAGAGGGTTGTAGATTTATGTGCTGCACCTGGTAGCTGAAGTCAGGTCAGTTTATTTTTTTTCACAATGGGAATAATGTGAATTGGCTTAGTCAGTTAGCAGATCTCTTATGTGTGCATTATAACGAGTTAACTACCACCAACCATTTTGCATAGAAGAAGAGAACAAATGTTCAGAAAAGTCTAAAGCTTGAATTAGAGAGCTATTGAGATTATTAGGGTTTACTTTTATCACTGCTGTGATCTTTTTGCACAGGATTGTGATTGGGTTGCAATCTCAGTTAGCTGACAACTTAGCTCGGTTAGTGTACTGTAGAGGAAAACAGGAAGTGATAGACATGGGGAAATTGACTTGGGAGAGCAGGGGATGCTCTAGAAAATTCATTTCAAGATTCCTTGGTTGTTTTTTTCTTAGGTTATTATTGCTTGTTCCTCGATTTTTAAGTGGAGAAAATTAAGAGAACACGTTGTGAATCTTATCAGTGCACTTAATTTATAGGTCTTGAGTCGTCAATTATATCTTCCTGCGAAGTCTTCCGCTGAGTCAACGTAAGTTTCATACTTCTTAATTTATCACACTCTGTTTCTCCTCTTTAGTTGTCTAATTGTGCTAGTTCAATAATTCACTTGTTGAACTGATTTGTTGCTGCTGTAATACTATGCAGAGAAGGAGATCTTCCTCTTATAGTGGCCATAGATTTGCAGCCTATGGCTCCAATTGAAGGCGTCATCCAGGTTCAAGGGGACATAACTAATGCTCGGACTGCTGAAGTGGTAAAAATTTCTCGACCCCTATCTCATAGAGTTTGACTCTGTTTCTGTGGCTTACTGATTTTCGGTTTTTCTTAAGGTCATTAGACACTTTGATGGCTGCAAAGCGGACCTGGTTGTCTGTGATGGTGCTCCAGATGGTAAAACAGTGTATATAGTGTCTGTTTGGCCGTTCAGTTTTTACATGCTATCAATATAACGCCTTTTACAATTTAATCTGCAGTTACCGGTTTGCATGACATGGATGAATTTGTCCAGTCCCAACTAATTCTAGCGGTAAGTTTCTTGGCCTCTGTTTATAAGAATCGGTGTGTCGTGTTAGAACAAAATTTAGCATTAACCTGAAGCTTATGATGATATGATCATGAATAATAACAAATAACAAGCAAAACCTTTTTTTGTCAGGGCTTAACGATTGTAACCCATGTTCTTAAAGAAGGTGGAAAATTTATAGCAAAGATATTCCGCGGGAAAGATACAAGTCTCTTGTACTGTCAAGTAAGTTAAGATGTTGTGCTTATGAATTTAACTGTCAAGTAAGCTTAGATGTTGTGCTCACAATGTTTACTGTTGCTTTTACTGATATAGTTTAATTCCTCTTATTTGTAGCTGAAGTTGTTTTTCCCAACTGTAACTTTTGCGAAACCGAAAAGCAGTCGCAATTCGAGTATAGGTAAAAATAATACAACTTTCACATGTGCATATATGATTTCCTTACTCGAGGGTTTAATCATCAAAAATCTAAACGTTGCTTTTTCTTGGAGATTCTCATTGCATTTCTTTACTCTGTTTCTATAGAGGCTTTTGCTGTTTGCGAAAATTACGCTCCACCAGAAGGATTTAACCCGGGAGATCTGCACCGTCTCTTGGAGAANATTTTTGAAGCTTTGTCGATTGAACCCGAACCTGAATCGGTCAAACCCGTAGTTTAGCAAGACCACGTGGAGATCGAGTTTGATCTCGACATAGACGAACAAGAGTTTAAGAACTCGATGCAGTCCTCAATAGCTTCTGCACGGTGAGACTCCGATTCGTTTANTTCAAAAATCTGAAGTTCTTCAAGTTAGACACAACTAACGTGTGCAGTGTTGAGTAGTACACTTTCAATTTACTCTTCCTCAACCTAACGCTCACCTAAAATGCTCTCTTCATGTGAAGTTAACCTTTTGGGCAAGACAAAGAAATGTTCGTTAGTATCACGTCAGCTTCAAAAAGAGAATATTTTAATTTTAATTTTTTATTTTTTTGATACTGTTCTGAAGATTTTTCTATTTTCTTGGTACTCTGCACTCTGCAGATTGCAGCAGTGGTTGGCTTGAAGGACCTAACAAAGTTTATATACCATTCTTGGCATGTGGTGACTTAACCGGTTATGACTCAGACCGGTCTTACCCACTCCCTAAAGAAGCAGATGGATCTTTATACCAGAGTTTGGACCCGATTCAACCTCCCATCGCACCACCTTATAAACGAGCTCTTGAGCTCAAGAAAGCTTCAGCACAAAGCTTCAACTCTTGAGGTTTGATACAAAATAAAGAAAACTAAACAAACTTTTCGTTGGATTCTTTAAAAGCCTGTAGAGTTCAGGGACCTACAATTCCTATAACGCTTAAATGATTGTTATGATGAGCTTTTATGTTTTAAAATATACAAGAATCAGAATTTCAAGTTAAATATTGTTACTTTTAACTTTCTCTGCTAGGAAGAAATCAAAATATTGGGTCAAAAAAGAAGAAGCTTTTTCAGTCTTATGGTCCTTTGATTTCGACCTCTCTTTTTGAATTCCTAACTGGGTCCACTTTGTTTTTTTTTTTTTTTTATAGTTTCTATAAAACTAATATTTTTGCGTAGGATTAATGGTTTTGTGATATTCGAAAGATGCACAACTTGGAAAAGAAAAGTAAACAGAGATGTGAACGGTACGACTTAGAAACCAACATGATAATTTAAATAAATAACGTCATAACATCTAAGTCATGTTGAAACGATAACAATCCAAATGTCTTATACATATTTGATTTATCTACTGCATGTCGAGTATATTGTTGCCAAGAAGTGACAAGTTGGTAACAATTAAAAAAACAAAAGAAAACTTTGGTTTAGAGTTTGTTACGAAACTTTAAAAAAGAAGGAAGAATTATAACCTTTTAAGTAGTCACTAGCTAACTGAAGCAACTTATCATCTACACGCAACCCTAAAATTTCAAATCTTTTACATTACAAAAGAATAATAATAATAATTTTTGAAGCTTTGTCGATTGAACCCGAACCTGAATCGGTCAAACCCGTAGTTTAGCAAGACCACGTGGAGATCGAGTTTGATCTCGACATAGACGAACAAGAGTTTAAGAACTCGATGCAGTCCTCAATAGCTTCTGCACGGTGAGACTCCGATTCGTTTAGAGACTTTGACTTGGCCAGATATACAGACGACGAAGAGTAAGATGAGGAAGAGCAAGAAAAAGACGAAGACGACGGTGTCGTTTTCGTGTTATTACTCTTCTTGCCGAAAGATACAAAACGAAACGTTTTACCGACTCCTGCTCCTATACGCCGGAGTAATCTCCTTGCTGCCGGCGAGCTACTGACGCCAAAACTGAGAATTCCGACGACGACCCTCCGACGACCATGCCGTGATGAGCTGAGACCGGTGTGTGTTAGAAAGATTGGTTCGTCGTTTGCTTCTTCTGATTCCGGACTAAAGCTCACTCTTTTGAATCCTCTTTGAGACATATTCTTGTCTGATACTTTATCGATGAATGTCCCGAAGACAGAGAGTNGTCCACTTTGTTTTTTTTTTTTTTTTATAGTTTCTATAAAACTAATATTTTTGCGTAGGATTAATGGTTTTGTGATATTCGAAAGATGCACAACTTGGAAAAGAAAAGTAAACAGAGATGTGAACGGTACGACTTAGAAACCAACATGATAATTTAAATAAATAACGTCATAACATCTAAGTCATGTTGAAACGATAACAATCCAAATGTCTTATACATATTTGATTTATCTACTGCATGTCGAGTATATTGTTGCCAAGAAGTGACAAGTTGGTAACAATTAAAAAAACAAAAGAAAACTTTGGTTTAGAGTTTGTTACGAAACTTTAAAAAAGAAGGAAGAATTATAACCTTTTAAGTAGTCACTAGCTAACTGAAGCAACTTATCATCTACACGCAACCCTAAAATTTCAAATCTTTTACATTACAAAAGAATAATAATAATAATTTTTGAAGCTTTGTCGATTGAACCCGAACCTGAATCGGTCAAACCCGTAGTTTAGCAAGACCACGTGGAGATCGAGTTTGATCTCGACATAGACGAACAAGAGTTTAAGAACTCGATGCAGTCCTCAATAGCTTCTGCACGGTGAGACTCCGATTCGTTTAGAGACTTTGACTTGGCCAGATATACAGACGACGAAGAGTAAGATGAGGAAGAGCAAGAAAAAGACGAAGACGACGGTGTCGT
>NC_025697.1:307386-309305 GCF_000633955.1 Camelina sativa
GATTCGTTTAGAGACTTTGACTTGGCCAGATATACAGACGACGAAGAGTAAGATGAGGAAGAGCAAGAAAAAGACGAAGACGACGGTGTCGTTTTCGTGTTATTACTCTTCTTGCCGAAAGATACAAAACGAAACGTTTTACCGACTCCTGCTCCTATACGCCGGAGTAATCTCCTTGCTGCCGGCGAGCTACTGACGCCAAAACTGAGAATTCCGACGACGACCCTCCGACGACCATGCCGTGATGAGCTGAGACCGGTGTGTGTGAGAAAGATTGGTTCGTCGTTTGCTTCTTCTGATTCCGGACTAAAGCTCACTCTTTTGAATCCTCTTTGAGACATATTCTTGTCTGATACTTTATCGATGAATGTCCCGAAGACAGAGAGTACAAGAGGGGAGACACCGAGAAAGAGAGAGAGAATAAAATAAATGGAGACGTGAGAGAGGTTTTGACGAGTATTTATGGGAGGTAGAAGTGTGATGTGTTGATGAGTTAGGGATGAATTATTAAGAAAGTAAAATGGAAAATTAGAACAAGTTACTTGTTTATATGTAAAACTAAACTCGTATAAGTTACGAAGTGTTTGGAACACCAAAATTTGTTTAACTGATTCTTATTATTTTTTTTGTTTTTTAATTAGGTTGAGAAATTACTACAAAGGCGATGCGACTATTCTAGTCCAAATTAAACTTATAGTCAACGACTCAAAAGTAAGACGAGGGAAAAGGTTTGAAGTAAAGAGTAAATGGAGTAATAGTAGTAACAGAAAATTCAACATAAGAACTATATATGTCTGATGAAATATATAATACAAAAAGAAAACAAAAATCAGAATGATTCTCATCTTGTCACTATTGTACTCAGCTTTGTTTTTTTAGGTGAAATATTAGGGGTCCTACGTCCTACCCTCCTATGTTTCCCATTCATTATGATATATGTGTAAACAAAGACTATATATATGTCCTCTCTTTTTATGTCTATAAGACTAAACTACACAGAAATTTGATTATGACAAAAAATGAAAAATATGAAAGAGAAGTGTGAATAACAGATAAAATTATCACTTTTCTTAAAGAATAATTCAACTTAAGATGTAATAAGAATTTAAAACAGTACTTTTCTAACCAATCGGAATAACTCAGCTTAAGTTCGTCTCAGTTATTTGTTTTGTAAGTTTATTTGAAAGTACATTATTCTTAAGCCAAGCCATGATAGTAACCCTATACCCTAAATGAATAGAAACTCTAAACTCTAAATGAATAATAACCATGAACCATAAACCCTAAAATTAATATTAAATCTAACCCCAAAATAAAAGTAGCACTAACCCTAACCCCTAAAATAATTACTAAATCCTAACCCCTAAATGAATAATAACCCTAACCCCTAAAAAGAAAAGTAATCACAACCCCTAAATGAATATTGAAACCTAAACCCCTAAATGAATAGTAACCCTAACCCCTAAATGAATAGTAACACTAACCCCTAAATGAATAGTAACCCTAACCCCTAAATGAATGGTAACCCTAACCCCTAAAATGAATAGTAACCCTAAACCCTAAACCCTAAAATGAATAGTAACCCTAAACCCTAACCCCTAAAATGAATAGTAAACCTAACCCCTAAATGAATAGTACCCATAACCCCTAAAATGAATAGGAACCCAAAACCCCTAAATGAATTATAACCCTCACCCTAAATGAATAGTAACCCTAACCCCTAACAGGAATAGTAACCCTAACCCCTCAAATGAATAGTAACCCTAACCCCTAAATTAGTATAGTAACCCTAATCCCTAAATTGAATAGTAACCCATCCCCTAAACCCTAAACCAGAACCCATAAATGAATAGTAACCCTAACACCTAAATGAATAGTAACCATAACCCCTAAAATTAGTAATCCTAAATCCTAAACTC
>NC_025697.1:314054-339977 GCF_000633955.1 Camelina sativa
TAGTAACCATCACCCCTAAATGAATAGTAACCCTAACCCCTAAAATGAATAGTAACCATAACCACTAAAATGAATAGTAACCCTCACCCCTAAAATTAGTAACCCTAACCCCTAAAATGAATAGGAACCCAAAACCCCTAAATGAATTATTACCCTCACCCTAAATGAATAGTAACCCTAACCCCTAACAGGAATAGTAACCCTAACCCCTCAAATGAATAGTAACCCTAACCCCTAAATTAGTATAGTAACCCTAATCCCTAAATTGAATAGTAACCCATCCCCTAAACCCTAAACCAGAACCCATAAATGAATAGTAACCCTAACACCTAAATGAATAGTAACCATAACCCCTAAAATTAGTAATCCTAAATCCTAAACTCTAAAATGAATAGTAAACCTAACCCCTAAATGAATAGTACCCATAACCCCTAAAATGAATAGGAACCCAAAACCCCTAAATGAATTATAAAACTAACCCTAAATGAATAGTAACCCTAACCCCTAAAAAGGAATAGTACCCTAACCCCTCAAATGAATTATAACCCTTACCCTAAATGAATAGTACCCCTAACCCCTAAAAATGAATAGTAACCCTAACCCCTTAAATGAATAGTAACCCTAACCCCTAAATTAATATAGTAACCCTAACCCCTAAAATGAATAGTAACACTAACCCTTAAAACGAATAGTAACCCATCCCCTAAACTCTATATGAATAATAATCATAAACCATAAACCCTAAAATTAATATTAAATCTAACCCCAAAATAAAAGTAGCACTAACCCTAACCCCTAAAATGAATACTAAACCCTAACCCCTAAATGAATAATATCCCTAACCTCTAAAAAGAAAAATAATCACAATCCCTAAATGAATACTAAAACCTAAACCCCTAAATAAATAGTAACACTAACCCCTAAAATGAATCTAAACCCTAAATCCTAAATGAATAGTAACCCTAACCCCTAAAATGAATAGTAACCATAACCCCTAAAATGAAAACTAACCATCACCCCTAAATGAATAGTAACCCTAACCCCTAAAATGAATAGTAACCATAACCCCTAAATGAATAGTAACCCTAACCCCTAAAATGAATAGTAACCATAACCCCTAAATGAAACCCTAACCGCAAAAATGAATAGTAACCATAACCCCTAAAATGAATAGTAACCATCACCCCTAAATGAATAGTAACCCTAACCCCTAAAATGAATAGTAACCATAACCCCTAAAATGAATAGTAACCCTCACCCCTAAAATTAGTAACCCTAACCCATAAAATGAATAGTAAACCTAACCCCTAAATGAATAGTTCCCATATCCCCTGAAATGAATAGGAACCCAAAACCCCTAAATGAATTATAAACCTAACCCTAAATGAATAGTAACCCTAACCCCTAAAAAGGAATAGTAACCCTAACCCCTCAAATGAATAGTACCCCTAACCCCTAAATTAGTATAGCAACCCTAACCCATAAATTAGTAGTAACCCTAATCCCTAAATGAATAGTAACAATCAACAGTAAAATGAACAGTAACCCTAACACCTAAACCCTAGACCCTAAACCCTAACCCCTAAAATGAATAGTTAACCTAACCCCTAAATGAATAGTTCCCATAACCCCTAAAATGAATAGGAACCCAAAACCCCTAAATGAATTATAACCCTAACCCTAAATGAATAGTAACCCTAACCCCTAAAAAGGAATAGTAACCCTAACCCCTCAAATGAATAGTACCCCTAACCCCTAAATTAGTATAGTAACCCTAACCCTTAAATTAGTAGTAACCCTAACCCCTAAAATGAATAGTAACCCTAACCCCTAAATGAATAGTAACCATCACCCCTAAAATAAATAGTAACCCATCCCCTAAACCCTACACCATAACCCCTAAATGAATGGTAACCCTAACCCCTAAAATGAATAGTAACCCTAAACCCTAAACCCTAACCCCTAAAATGAATAGTAACCATCACCCCTAAATGAATAGTAACCCTAACCCCTAAAATGAATAGTAACCATAACCCCTAAATGAAACCCTAACCCCTAAAATGAATAGTATCCATAACCCCTTAAATGAATAGTAACCATCACCCCTAAATGAATAGTAACCCTAACCCCTAAAATGAATAGTAACCATAACCCCTAAAATGAATAATAACCCTCACCCTTAAAACTAGTAACCCTAACCCCTAAAATGAATAGTAAACCTAACCCCTAAATGAATAGTTCCCATAACCCCTAAAATGAATAGGAACCCAAAACCCCTAAATGAATAATATCCTAACCCTAAATGAATAGTATCCCTAACCCCTAAACAGGAATAGTAACCCTAACCCCTCAAATGAATAGTACCCCTAACCCCTAAATTAGTATAGCAACCCTAACACATAAATTAGTAGTAACCCAGCCCCTAAATGAATAGTAACCCTAACCCCTAAATGAATGCTAACCCTAACCCTTAAAATGAATGGTAACCTTAACACCTAAACCCTAGACCCTAAACCCTAACCCCTAAAATGAATAGTAAACCTAACCCCTAAATGAATAGTTCCCATAACCCCTAAAATGAATAGGAACCCAAAACCCCTAAATGAATTATAACCCTAACCCTAAATGAATAGTAACCCTAACCCCTAAAAAGGAATAGTAACCCTAACCCCTCAAATGAATAGTACCCCTAACCCCTAAATGAATAGTAACCATCACCCCTAAAATAAATAGTAACCCATCCCCTAAACCCTACACCATAACCCCTAAATGAATAGTAACCCTAACCCCTAAATGAATGGTAACCCTAACCCCTAAAATAAATAGTAATCCTAAACCCTAAACCCTAACCCCTAAAATGAATAGTAACCCTAAACCCTAACCCCTAAAATAAATAGTAATCCTAAACCCTAAACCCTAACCCCTAAAATGAATAGTAACCCTAAACCCTAACCCCCTAAAATGTATTAAACCTAACCCCTAAATGAATAGTACCCATAACCCCTAAAATGAATAAAAACCCAAAACCCCTAAATGAATTAAAACCCTAACCCTAAATGAATAGTAACCCTAACACCTAAAAGGAATAGTAACCCTAACCCCTAAATTAGTATAGTAACCCTAACCCCTATACCCTAAATGAATAGAAACTCTAAACTCTAAATGAATAATAACCATGAACCATAAACCCTAAAATTAATATTAAATCTAACCCCAAAATAAAAGTAGCACTAACCCTAACCCCTAAAATGAATACTAAATCCTAACCCCTAAATGAATAATAACCCTAACCCCTAAAACGAAAACTAATCACAACCCCTAAATGAATATTGAAACCTAAACCCCTAAATGAATATTAACCCTAACCCCTAAATGAATAGTAACACTAACCCCTAAATGAATAGTAACCCTAACCCCTAAAATGAATAGTAACCATAACCCCTAAAATGACTAGTAACCATCACCCCTAAATGAATAGTAACCCTAACCCCTAAAATGAATAGTAACCATAACCACTAAAATGAATAGTAACCCTCACCCCTAAATTTAGTAACCCTAACCCCTAAAATGAATAGTAAACCTAACCCCTAAATGAATAGTACCCATAACCCCTAAAAGGAATAGGAACCCAAAACCCTTAAATGAATTATAACCCTAACCCTAAATGAATAGTAACCCTAACCCCTAAAAAGGAATAGTAACTCTAACCCCTCAAATGAATAGTACCCCTAACCCCTAAATTAGTATAGTAACCCTAACCCTTAAATTAGTAGTAACCCTAACCCCTAAAATGAATAGTAACCCTAACCCCTAAATGAATAGTAACCCTAACCCCTAAAATGAATAGTAACCATCACCCCTAAAATAAATAGTAACCCATCCCCTAAACCCTACACCATAACCCCTAAATGAATGGTAACCCTAACCCCTAAAATGAATAGTAACCCTAAACCCTAAACCCTAACCCCTAAAATGAATAGTAACCATCACCCCTAAATGAATAGTAACCCTAACCCCTAAAATGAATAGTAACCATAACCCCTAAATGAAACCCTAACCCCTAAAATGAATAGTATCCATAACCCCTTAAATGAATAGTAACCATCACCCCTAAATGAATAGTAACCCTAACCCCTAAAATGAATAGTAACCATAACCCCTAAAATGAATAATAACCCTCACCCTTAAAACTAGTAACCCTAACCCCTAAAATGAATAGTAAACCTAACCCCTAAATGAATAGTTCCCATAACCCCTAAAATGAATAGGAACCCAAAACCCCTAAATGAATAATATCCTAACCCTAAATGAATAGTATCCCTAACCCCTAAACAGGAATAGTAACCCTAACCCCTCAAATGAATAGTACCCCTAACCCCTAAATTAGTATAGCAACCCTAACACATAAATTAGTAGTAACCCAGCCCCTAAATGAATAGTAACCCTAACCCCTAAATGAATGCTAACCCTAACCCTTAAAATGAATGGTAACCTTAACACCTAAACCCTAGACCCTAAACCCTAACCCCTAAAATGAATAGTAAACCTAACCCCTAAATGAATAGTTCCCATAACCCCTAAAATGAATAGGAACCCAAAACCCCTAAATGAATTATAACCCTAACCCTAAATGAATAGTAACCCTAACCCCTAAAAAGGAATAGTAACCCTAACCCCTCAAATGAATAGTACCCCTAACCCCTAAATTAGTATAGCAATCCTAACCCCTAAATTAGTAGTAACCCTAACCCCTAAAATGAATAGTAACAATCAACACTAAAATGAATAGTAACCCAGCCCGTAAATGAATGGTAACCCTAACCCCTAAATGAATGGTAACCCTAACCCTTAAAATGAATAGTAACCCTAAACCCTAAACCCTAACCCCTAAAATGAATAGTAAACCTAACCCCTAAATGAATAGTTCCCATAACCCCTAAAATGAATAGGACCCCAAAACCCCTAAATGAATTATAACCCTAACCCTAAATGAATAGTAACTCTAACCCCTAAAAAGGAATAGTAACCCTAACCCCACAAATAAATAATAACCCTAACTCCTAAATTAGTATAGTAACCCTAACCCCTAAATTAGTATAGTAACACTAACCCCTAAATTAGTAGTAACACTAACCCCTAAAATGAATAGTAACCCTAACCCCTAAATGAATAGTAACCATCACCCCTAAAATGAATAGTAACCCATCCCCTAAACCCTAAACCATAACCCCTAAATGAATAGTAACCATAACCCCTAAATGAATAGTAACCCTAACCCGTAAAATTAGTAACCCTAACCCCTAAAATGAATAGTAAACATAACGCCTAAATGAATAGTACCCATAACCCCTAAAATGAATAGGAACCCAAAACCCCTAAATGAATTATAACCCAAACCCTAAAGGAACAGTAACCCTAACCCCTCAAATGAATAGTAACCCTAACCCCTAAATTAGTATAGTAACCCTAACCCCTAAATTAGTAGTTACCCTAACCCCTAAATGAATTGTAACCCTAACCCCTAAAATTCATAGTAATCCTAACCCCTAAATGAACCCTAAATGAATTGTAACCCTAACCCCTAAATGAATTGTAACCATAATCCTTAAATGAATAGTAACCATATAGCACTAAATGAATAGTAACCCTAACCCCTAAATGAATAATAACCCTAACCCCTAAAATAAATAGTAACCTCCCAAAATGAATAGTAACCATATACCACAATTGAATAGTTACCCTAACCCCTAAATGAATAGTTACCATATAGCTCTAAATGAATATTACCCTAACCCCTAAATGAATAGTAACCTTATATCGCAAATGAATTGTACCCTAACCTCTAAGTGAATTGTAACCCTACCCTAAATGAATAGTAACCCTAACATCTAAAAGAATAGAAACACTTTCCCTAAATGAATAGTCCCTAACCTCAAACCCTAAAATGAATAGTAACAATATACTCTAAATGAATAGTAATCCTATACCTAACCCTACCTAACCCTAAATGAATAGTAACCTATACCCTAAATTAGTAGTAAACCATAAATGAATGGTAACCCCCTAAACAATGAATAGTAATCATGTATTCTAAACCCTAACTGAATAGTAACTCTTAAATAAATTGTAATTATGTACTTGAAACCCTAAGTGAATAGTAATTCTAACCCCTTAATAAATAGTAACTGTAATTTCTGAATGAATAGTAATTTTGATACCTAAATGAATAATAGATTTAACGAAATAATGATATTCTCAAATTTTTTATATATACTATATTTCTGTAATTCTGATATTTTGTTTTCTGAGTCATATTTATTTGGGCCCGAAGGAACGTTGGACTAAAAATAATATGGGCCCAAGTTAGCCCATTTAGTGTAATAGCTATATATATGGCTCATCATCAGTTCATCATGTCATACGATTTTCTGATTTTGTATTAAAAAGTCTAAACAATAAAATATGTCATCAGAAATATTGAAAGCAATCATGTTGTCATTGAGTAAAATAGTAATTTAGATCATATGACGTTTTTCTGTTATGTAAAAATTTGATATATATGGAGGAACAATACGTTTTTGTATGTGCTAACTTTTAAAGATTAGAATAAAAAACCGGAGAAATCATAAATTATCTCCTAAATTATATTTGGTAATCGAAAAAAATCACTATTCTTCAAGTATAGATCTTCCACATGCAAATGAGGCATATGGGACAGCCAAGCATTTTGTATGGTGTATAAATATCAGATAAAGATGCCTCAATATCAGACGAATATTCAATGGAATAGATTTCAGATACCATATTTCTATTTTTTGTCCCATCTTTTTCATTTTTTTTTTTTTTGGCATTAGTTTATCAGAAATATAAAAATAACATATATAACGTTGTCTTGGCGTATCGATTTGAGTTTTAGTTTATATCGATCTACAAGTAAGTAGATAGATATATTCGAAGTAATTAGCGCGGCTAATGATATGATATGATACGTAACGAAAACTATTGCCTATTGACCAAACAATAAAACAAAGTCAAATTTTTGTCTTGAGGAGTACGTTAGTTTGTGACTGTTATCATCATCGTCAAAACATATACTAGCCTCAGAAGAATAAAAATGTAAAAATATAACAAAAAATTGCGTTTTCTTATTGAGAATTGAATTTTGGTGCGCATGATCGTTATACAAAAATAGGCTTTATATGTGTAGTTATTATATAAATGATTATTAAAAGGGTCTCTCAGAATATCATGGTCGGAGTAAGCCATATGTGTGGTCCTGTGGACATGTGCTTGTAATAAAATAATGATGGGAGAGAATCATTCATTCACCTATAATCACTTAACAAATATCCAAAATCAAATTCGTTGGCCGCTTCTTCAAATATTTTTGTCTCGTTAGTAATAATAATAATAGCACCACCATATCAATCACTATAAAGGGGTAAAACTCAAATTGGTACCACTCTTTTAATGAAAGTGTTGCCATCTTTTAATTACAATTTATATATGCAATAAAACCATTATACAACAACAACATAACAACAATGATTAGTATCTTTACAGTGCTATGAACCAGATTTTAAATTCGTATAATATAGATTTATACTAGAATAACCAGTCAATATATATAACAAATATATCTCATAAAAAGTAAATAAATTATAATAGATTTCGGGGAATTAAGATTGTTTTGGATATTTTAGAAGAAAAAAAACAAATTAATGATATATTTCGAGTTAAGAAAAATAAAATATATTTATATAAAAAAAACAGAGAACAAAGACATCAAATTGAAGCATATGCTTAAAATCTGAGCGTCAGAAAAAGAGGATATACCATTTGTTTAACATTTTCGTCTTCTTCAGATTCTTTCTTCGATCCCTCACACACACACACACACACAAAAAAAAAAAATCGATTATAACAGAGACACATCCCAAATCCTCAGCAAAAATTAAATAATTTATAAAGAGAAGAAGAAAAAAAGCAATGACCTGTTCTTCTCTCTTTATAAATCTTTCTCTATCTCCTCCTAGCACGACGACCATCATCAACACTTGTTCTTCTTCCTCTGCAACCACTTGTTCTTCTCCCAGGTGTTCTTTTGTTCTCCATTCCCCTGTCTCCTCCTTCCGTGCCTCGTGTCACCACCAGAGAGTACCACCACCCACTAGCTTCCTTCGCAAAAAAACTAAGCTGATCAGAAGGCACGCTGCTGTTTCTGCTTCGGACGATATGACTATTACTGAAGTCAGGGATGATGATGAAGAATCGGAGATTGAAGCTCCGCTTCTTGATCCTGAGTCTCTCTCCAAGCCCAGGAGAATTGCTCTCTTTGTCGAGCCTTCCCCGTTTGCGTAAGTCGTCGTCTATCTCTTTGCTTTTTTTTCTTTGTTGTATTCACAGTTTCTTCTTGCCTGCTTTGTGTTCGACGAAATGTCTCTGTGAAAACGGATTGTCTTAAAATTCTTAATTAGTAGTTGACTTTCCTGTATTGTTTTTTTTTTCGATGTTATTTGTAATGATAAATTCTACAACTTTAGCAACGATGGGATCGCCAAAACCAGTGTCATATCCGGTTTTGAGTTTTTACGTATTCAGATTTATATATGTCTGAGGAGTTTAATTTGAAGTTGATTTTTGTTGTATTTGATTTCGCAGCTATGTCTCCGGTTACAAAAACAGATTCCAGAATTTCATTAGGTACCTGCGTGAAATGGGTGACGAGGTTTGTTCTTTTCTTCTTAGAATACTACTATAAATTATCTAATTCTAGTATGATCTAAAGTGAGCTAATACTTTTTTCCAGAATTAGAATTACGTGTAAAGTGAAAAACTATTCCCTTTCTTTACCTGATTTAACCGTTTTGCTTCATAGGTTATAGTTGTGACCACACATGAAGGTGTTCCAGATGAGTTTTACGGAGCCAAAGTCATTGGATCAAGAAGGTGACAACATTTATAGTTCACTGAAATACTCAGTTGATGCTTTTTAATTTGGTAGTATCGCTAATTTCTCGCTCTGTTATGCAGCTTCCCTTGCCCTTATTACCAAAAGGTTCCCCTTTCTCTTGCGCTTAGTCCAAGAATCATCTCTGAAATTGCACGTTTTAAGCCTGACATTATACACGCTTCATCTCCCGGGATAATGGTAAAGCCCTTGATAAATCTAACATCACTTAAACATTAGCACAACAGTGAAGTTGAGAATCCACAGTTTGACCTTTCTAGTTTTTTTCTATGACTCGATTTTTAAGGTTTTTGGGGCTCTGGCAATAGCAAAAATGCTATCTGTACCTATAGTAATGTCTTACCACACACACGTCCCTGTGTAAGTTCTTTATCTGCCTCATTTAAATTGTTGTCCGAAATTTTGGCTTATAACTCATGATTTATCGAGATGATTCTGAAGATTAATCTTGTGTTGAACTGTTGATGTGCAGATACATCCCAAGATACACTTTTAGTTGGTTGGTAAAACCAATGTGGTCTATAATAAGTATGTAAATTCCGCTTCTCAAATTTCGAAATTCCCTTCTTTTTTATCTGGTTATTGTAATGTGATATGTAACTAACTTAAATAAGCTTTTATCAGGATTCCTTCACAGAGCGTCTGATCTTACATTAGTTCCTTCCGCTGCCATTGGAAAAGATCTTATAGCAGCTGGTGCAACTGCAGGTGAAGAGAGATAAAACATTACATTGTCAAGCAAACTTTGTGATTGTTTAAAACTAACATTTTCTTCTTCTTTTAAATATTTTGAAGCTAATCAACTTCGACTTTGGAATAAGGGTGTTGATTCAGAAAGCTTCAATCCCCGTTTCCGTTCTCAAGAAATGCGTATAAGACTGAGGTAAAAATAGAATAAACTTTTGTTGTGTAGATTATATAACATTGATACTTTCCCTGCTAATTAATGTTTAATGCTTTGTTATTAACAGCAATGGCGAACCAGAAAAGCCACTAGTGATCCATGTAGGTCGTATTGGCGTAGAAAAGAGTTTGGAGCTTCTAAAAAGGTTAGATTTTTGTAGCTTGATACTGAACTACCTCCTTTTATGTGGTGTATCCAATTCTAAAATTAAGAAATTTGTGTGCAGTGTAATGGACAAATTACCTGAAGCTCGGATTGCTTTCATTGGAGATGGACCATACAAGTACTAATTTTGTTAAAGATTGGTCATACTGTCATCTAAAGATTTCTATAGACAACAACATTGTAATTTTGTTTATCGGTTTGGTTTTCTTAAAGAGAGGATCTTGAGAAGTTGTTTACCGGAATGCCAGCTGTTTTCACTGGAATGTTACAAGGCGATGAACTCTCACAAGCCTACGCAAGCGGAGATGTGTTTGTGATGCCATCAGAGTCAGAGACACTTGGTCTTGTGGTTCTTGAGGCAATGGCTTCAGGACTTCCTGTTGTTGCGGCCCGTGCCGGTGGAATCCCTGATATAATCCCTGAAGATCAGGTCAGTGAACTATCTGAATTAGAATTTTGCTGTCAAACCAAATCATTGCACATATAAAAGCTTGATGTTGTTATGTAATGGGCGAACCAAAGTACATTTGATTCTGATGTTTTTGCCCCTTAATTTCTTCTGATGTTTCTAGGAGGGAAAAACCGGGTTTCTGTTCAACCCTGGAGATGTTGAAGACTGCGTGACAAAGCTGAGAAATCTATTGCACGACAGTGAAACAAGAGAGATAATTGGAAAAGCGGCAAGAGAAGAAACGGAGAAATATGACTGGAGAGCAGCAACGACAAAGATACGCAATGAACAGTACAGTGCAGCGATTTGGTTCTGGAGGAAAAAGAAGGTACAGGTTTTGGGACCAATCAATTGGTTGGTTAAACGACTGTTTCCAGTACCGGAAGTTAACGTGTAGGATAAGCAATGAAGAATTGATCGTTTATGGTTTCTTTTGCTGAAAGTCCTCTTGTTTGGCTAATGTTGTGTTTTTATCTTACTTGGGATTTGCTTATTTAAGTTGATGTTGTAAATTGTAAAACTTGGTTTGGCCTTTAGGGTTTTAGTGTATTTTTTTAGATCACTACTTTTGTGTTTTTTTTTATTTATATGTAATAAAAGTATTGTTTTGCATAATAAATAAGGAACAAGAAATGTCATTGTTAGTAAAAAAGAAAAAGAAACAAATTTCCTTTTTTTTCATGTAATTCACATAAACTTTTACACTTCTAATCAATTTTTAAGATTTTAACAAGTAAATTGTTGTAAAAATTTAAATAAATTATAATTATATGATATATTGTTAAGATGCTTTGTATGATGAAAAATTTTTAAGTTGTAAAAAAAAAAAATTTCTTTGGTCAAAAAGTTCAAAACTCAAAATAAGAAGTTGTAACATAAATTAAACGGAATGTGGAAAAGCATTTAGTTGGACCTTCATGGCTCGGTATCATTTAGTTTTGGACCTTCATGGCTCGATAGTAAATGTGGAAAAGAAAGAAAAAAAAAAAAAACCTCAGTCCAATTCAATCCAAATCCAAATCCGGATCGATAAGAGCCACAATAATGGCGTCGTTACGCTTAAGCTCTTCTCACAAGAGTGAGATGACCGACCTATGGACAAACTCTTATCAGAAAATTCAAAGTGAAAAAGAAACCAAATTGTTAGTTGTTGGCGACAACAAAACGTGCACAAGGTCGATACTAGTCACTGGAGGAGGAGGCACAAGGACGCATTATCCTATCAATAGGCCCATTGATCGCTAATGAATTGGGCCTTTTGTTACAAGTGGACAACCTACAAGCATGGGCTGGGTCCCATTCCTACTTTGCCCCAAAACAATACGATTAAAGATAGTCCAAAGGTCAATTATTTTGTCGGAGTTCTATTTTTTTCTTAATACTGTAAAAGTTTCTAAATTGATTACTCTACAAGATTGTTTAATTTAATTTAGAAGAAAAAGAGCTCCATTATCGGAATGAAAAAGACGGGATTTTGTACATTAACAATAAGGGTCACATTAAGAACGTGCCCAGTGGAGAAGAAACAACAAAAGACCAGTAAAAAGTATTATGACTCATAAGACGCCGTCGCTTCACAGCTCTTAGATCAAGATATATCTAATATTGGTGGATAAATCTCAACCGTTCAAAGTGCCATGCCATCATCAAGTTCCTCTATCATCAGCTTTTAGATATTTTATTTTTCTTTTGTATCATCAGAAGAAGAAGACCAAGCCAAAAACGGCGTCGCTTTCAACACTCGTAAGTGACTTCTGATACGTATTGCATAAACTCAGCATCCTTCTCAATCCCAGCCATAGTCTCCGGCGCCAAAACCACTTCCAGATCTACGCTTCCGTTCCCTTCTCTGCCGGGAAACGCCGAGATTTTCCCGTCGAATTTGTTCGCTCCTCCGCTCCTCACCGCTAGTGGCTTTCCCCATCCGAAATCGTTGTCGTACATCGGGAATCTCGGCGAGCTCCCCATCGTAATCGAAGCTCCGTCCGGATTCCCCAGAGGGAACAGCCTCGGATCGCTTTCCCAAGCAGCGATTCCACGGCGTACCGTCGCGTCGTCGTGCGCCACCACGTTTCTGTGTAATTGTTCGGCGGACCACCGGAGATCTTTGCTCAGCAGATCTCCCGCGGACGCCAACGTCGGTATGCTCTGTATCGCGTTTCCGAAGTAGTAAGGATCCATCTTAGGCTCAAGCCTGTGCCGGCAATTAACCGCCATTCGAAACGTCGTCGTCTTGCTCGGATCGAGGTTCCTAGCTCTTGTAACGGATCGCCATAGCTGAGCGCTGAGAGATTGAAACGACGAAATCTCAGCCGTTCGATCATGATTCTTCTTATTCGCATCCGATTTCAAAATACTCTCCAGAACGGTTGTTATATTTCCGTTAATATCTTTGTTACCGTTACATTTCTTTCCGTCGTTGGTTTCGATTCCGTTAACTCTGTAGTTGCTCCTCTGTTTGAGTTTGGAAATGGCGTCTCTGCTGAAATGAAAAATCCTCTCCCGGAGAGGCTGATCGGCGTCGAAAGTGACACGCGGACCACCGGGAGGGACTCGTAAAACAGCCGGAGAGTCGAAGACGGTGTGACGGGAGAAATCGGGAAGGTGTTTGATCTTACAAGCGCCGCTGGTGACATCAGCGAAGGTGTTGAAGAAATGCCAAAAGGAGGTTCCGTCGGTAACGGAGTGATTCACGGTGCATCCGATGAAAACACCGTCTTCGAGCTCCGTCACTTGGACAGCGGCGAGAGGCTTGTGGTGGCCGTTGTAACTAACGAGACGCTCGAAGACGAAAAACTCACGGAATAGGAGAGGAACGTCTTTACCTGGGACGAGAAGGTCAGAGACTCTGACGCGTTTGGCGGAAGCGGCGACGAAATCAACGCCGGCGTCGTTACAGACGATGTAAATGTGACCGGCGGGACTGGTGGAGAAACGACCGGCTAGAGCGGGGAAAATTGATAGAGTGGAGGAGAGAGAACGGCGGAGAGAGGAGACAAGGTCTTCGAAAGAAAAGGAAGAAGGAGGGCTAGTGAGGAGGACGCCTTTTTGAATGTAATGACATGAGAGCATAGGGAGATCGGAGACGGAGAGACGGAGATCGGGGACGGTGGACTTTTTCTCCGGATGCACTATGCATTTTGAAATTTCTGTTACTGAACTATTTGGCATTTTAAAAAAAAAAAAAAATTGAGATGAGGATAGATTAGAGTGGGAGGTGTATCTATTGGTGAGGAGTAGAGAGAGTTATGGGGGAAAGGGGTTTATATAGTGGTCGGACCCGGACCCTATGGTTTGATTCATGAACTTGGGTGGTTACTACTATGTATATCTTTTTTGTCCTATTCTTTTTTTGATTTTTTTTTTCTTTATCTATAATCATAATAAATTTGGAAGATAAGTATAAAAACTAAGATGAAAGTTTCGGTGATATTTTTATATTATTAACTCTATAAAATAATATGAAAAAAAACTTATACCAATCGCACATTCTTACCTCGATTATAAGTTTAGAATGAATGAATGCTTTCTAATTTTCTAAATAAGTGTTAACTTCGTTTTCACGAGCAGAATATGTTTTGTTTTTATCATTTATGTTAGATAACTGTGTAGTTTGGTATTTTTATAAAGACATGCATATGTCAATTTTCCGTTTGAAATTTCAAATCGAAAGACGATTACAAACACTATTCTTTTTTGCTTCGTCAAAATTTTATAAGTTTTTGTTTGTTTTTTTTTTTACCCCAAAATCTCAAATGTCTTTAGTTTAGAGTATATTGTTACTTTTCATACTTAAAAATCGTAGAATTTTAACAACAACAAAAACATACAAAACAAATAAGTTATATACAATTTTTTTTGGAAAATTATATACATATTTATCTTTCCATGCATGCATAGATTACAGCTATAGTATATAACACATATAAAACCTTTACATATATATGGAAGACAGGAAGAGAAATAATAGAAAAGAATGGAGGGCAGGAGAGGACGTGTTTGGTCGGAAGAAGAAGAAAGGACAGATAGCCTCCATGGGAACAGATGGAGCGTTATGACCTACTCCTTCTTTTCTTTACTCGGAAAATAATTTAATGAAAAAGCTCCCACAAAAAAAAAAAATAAAAATAAAAATAAAAATATATATAATCTTATGACAATACAAAATCTCATAGGAAACTAAAGAAGTCTGCCTTTTCACTTGTTTTAGATCCCAAGATTAATTGTACGGGGAACATAAGCTGTTTTGTTCGGTGATATAACGACTAAAGAAAGGGCTTGTCTAATTTTGTCTTGTTAACATAGATATACATATATCTCATATAGTATAACGATAAGATTTGTAATATACAGTACTAGTATTTCTATCACTAATTAACTGTTTGTTATAGTAATAACTTTTTTCATTTTCATGGTTAATTACTGCTATACTGAAATGACTATTAAAATGGTATCGAATGAAATTTGGAATTTGATTACTCAACTTTCTATTAACTTCTACGCACTATTTTAAATAACTCGGTTTGAAATGTACATAATGTCTTGTCAGCTGAGCTGAGAATCACATAGATAAATTGTTCTCTGTAAGTGTAAATGTGACACATCAAATACGCTATGTGTCTTTCGCATTGATTCTAGTTGGTCATTTCAAAGAACAAAAACATTTAATGACTTAATAATTATCATATGGTCCATTATCAACTCAAATAACATGAAACATGGTCATTCATTATTTCTTCTCCAACTACAATAAATTTGGTCTTTTAAGAAGCATATCAAATTTCAACTACTATAATTGTAACAATTATTGATTTTTAAGGAAATAAATTAGTACTACTAGTATTCAACTGCATTTCCAATAAAATACTAATTTTTTCCTAATCATTGCTTATTCTCAAGTCTGATTCGCGTCTGACAGCAACAATTAGTTATAATCCCTTCATATGGTGATTAATAATGATGATCAAAGTAACGAACAACAATAACAATGAGGAAAATGATTGATACTTCTATATAGACAAATAACGTTAATAATTTTTTTAATTCTGTATTATAATATGTATCTTTACACATTTAGTACTCCTTACGTTTCATAACAAATTAATACTATCACACATTCATAAATTGATTTGGCTTTAGTTATGATTTATACCTAAAAAAAACATAAGACATTATATTGCAAATTTATACGATAGTCCTAGCTAATGTTTTTTCATTAAAATAATTGTAAAATCAAACGAATTTCCTACAGTAGTTGAAAGATGAAAAGTTTGGAATATGGTGCTTATTGAAATTAGCGGCATGAAGGGATTAGTAAAGGCATTTAAAAGCAGAATAAATATGATAGTATGAGAAAAAATAAATGTCTAGTGGGGAGAAATAAATTAGGATTGACTCTATGTACTACATATATACAATGACCAAATTATAACCATGTCTTACAAATATCTTGTTTTGCATTCATTTAATATGTGACAAATCATGTTGTTTTTTGATCAATCAAGAGCTTGTTGGAAAAGAAATAGAAGAAAGAAATACAATAGTAAAAACAGATTGTGATCAAACAAGAGCTTGGGGAAAAAAAATCAGGTTGAAGAAAATAGGAAAATTGCAACATCCTCCACTTTGCTGTCGTATTATAAAGCTTTTAGATAAAGTTACCCCATGGCCTATGAGGTAGTCCACTAGCTGGACACATCCTCCTATTCTTTATAGTATTTTGCAAATCCAACATTTTTTAGGTGTAAATATTAAATTTTGATTTCTAGAAATATTGTACTAGTTATCTGCTTAGATGGTTCGGTTTTGGCTACAAAAAGTTTGATATAAGGTTTTGGTACGTTTTTTTCTTTATATTAGACATTTAGACTGTATATGTGATGCATCATCTTTTAAACAAGTTTATAGAAAAACCTTCTAATCGTTTCTGAAGTGAACTGGTGGATGGATATTCATATTTACTTAAACCTTTCCAAGAAATATATGCTGTACTGGTGGATATATTATTATATACTGAAGACTAAAGGGAATGGTGGGGAAAAAAAAGAGTCAACCGTGTTAATAAGAAGCATGTTCAATGCATCTATATATAAAATCTACCAAAACTGAGTGCTTTGACCATTTTTTCTCCATTTTATTATGGTAGGGACATTTTTAAATCACTTTCACTAATCTATACAGAAGAAAAAAAAAAGATTTATATTTTCCACATTAATACCAAATGGTAGATATATAGATGAATTAAAGTACTTGTCATGACAAAATAAACTATAGCTACGAGAGAGGCATCATATGTATTCATCTTACGAATATCCAGTACTGCAACATACATACACAGACTTTACGGATTATGAATTTAATAGAATTCATGTTTGTAGTCTTATAGATAGATGATCATCATCCTATATTTATAATTTAAATATAAGCAACCGGCAATTTAGTGGTAGGTCTTAATACTAATTTTTAACTCCCCACTAATCAGATATTTTGGAGTGAGCAATACCACCGATACATTTACCTTTTTTCATTAATTAATCAGAATCAATTTAACATCAACTTATTTATTAATTAATGTCTGCTAATCATTGAATGACGCGTATATAATGCATGCATGTGACCCCCTAATTTCCACTCATTAAGTACATGGTACATATATTAATTCATATAGTATCTCAAATCAATTAACGACTAAAAAACTTGTAAATTTTGCTTAATTTAACTCCACATATCTTCTTCAATATGAAACTTTTAATAGTAGTAACCCTCGCTTTTATTTTTATTTGTTTTTCAATACAGTAGTTTGTGTATTTGAAAATGTTATGGTTTAATGTTTATAATAGTTAATTACATAATTGTCTGCGGGGGGTTTGTGATTCAGAGTCCAACCTACGTCCACCGCACAACATGCTAAATTATTTAAAGCATAATTAATCAGGTACACAATTATTTATATGTTTAGTGAAATTATTTTCGGAGGTTATAACTAAAAGCGAATCATCTGATGCGGAAGCCACGTCATTGGTATGGTCAATGACGAAACTACCCTTAGAACCGGTTTGATTAAAAAAAACACAAGCTGGTACAAAGAACATGTATTGTTTGAGTGACAAAGGAAAAAATGTGGTCTTTGATTATTTGTTTCATTGTTAATTGCTCTCTTCCTTCTTATATCCTATCCCGACAACAAGACCTGTTGGAAGGTTAATTCACAGCACTACCCCATACATGTTTTCTATGATTTTATCTTGTAAACATTTCATAAAAAATACAAATCTTATATTAACATTTCCGTAACGGAATAAACTAATTTATTATGTTCTCAACTTCGACTGTCAAAATTATGAACGGTAGGATTCAAAGGTTATTAATGATTTGATGAATAACTTAGAATATTAGATATAAAAGCAAGATAATTAATAATATCTAAGATTAGTGCACGGTGACACTCATAACAATTTTACAAAGGCGGCTACAACCTCTTTTGTTGGATCTGCATGACTTTGTGTGCGCGCGTTATATACTTTACATTTCACCCCAACAAAAACAATATGTATAGTTGATTTGGTATATACTTTTAATTTAGACTGTTCATTTTTTTTTTTTTCTTTTTAAATGTAGCCTACCTGCTGATATATAAGTAATCATATCAGGTGCACGTCTAAATGTATGAATCTTATAAATTAACTACTTCATTGTTAGGAGGCTTTCATACAAATTTGAATTTTCCCCGACAAAAGTGTGCTCTTATTCTGATTAATTTATTTAGATTAATGTTTTATAAAATTATAGAATTCTTTCAACGGGTTTATATCTTCTTTTGTGTTGAAAAGACAACGGAAGTGTACTTGCTTTATCCACTTTTGTCAGTTTTAGGTACGGCTATGGAAGTCTCGCTCAGTTGAAGAAGATATGGAAAGCGTGGTTCGGCCTCTTCTTCTAAATGCCAAGAAAATAAGAATCGTTCTTTATTATCATGACTTTTTTTAGGATATATAGAGTTTGTGTTTCGTTACAACTTACACGCAACGATATGATTGGGTCTCACCACGATTATAAATTTTGGCTTTACAGTGTTTTGTACGAACTACGAAACAGGCCACTGGTTTTAAAAATCAATGTTTTGTTTTAGATCAAAAGTTAAAAACTTCGTCGTACGTACTAGTAGCTTTTAGATATCTATTTTTAAGAGTTTTGTACGTAATATGAATCAAACAAAACAAATAAGGGACTTATATTGTAATTTAAAATTTTTAAGGGTCTTATTAAGACCACAGTTGAATGGGCATTCACTATTTCTTCTCTTTTGGGCTTACTTACATAAAAGCCCATCTTGTTTTTTTTTGTGCGTGGGCATGTGATCCATCTAACCTTGTTTCCATCAGTATTTTGTTTTGTTGTATTACTTATTTCATCAAGTTTTGGAAGCTCCAAATATTTGAGACGCATGCAACACTCGTCAGGTATTAGTAAATTCCGGTATGATCTGATTTCAATTAAACACAGAGAACTATACCACAATATAATATATAGTATGGGAAAATTAGGCGTAAATTCAAACTTTTTAATATATTTGCTTTTATAACATTTCTTACTGTTTCATTTTATAGTTGATATAAACTAGTATATAAGATAATGCAAAAATTGTAATTATATACCAAAAGGTGAAATCCAAACAAAGTTATTCGATAAATAATTGGACGTAATATGGAACCACGAAAATGGAATATAATTCTTCTGTGTTGAACGATCTGCGAAGTCATGGGAAGAAGAATATGAAGCAAACAAAAAAACTGAAAAAGTATATAAATAGTCAGATACTTCGCCAGTTTATTTTAATTTGGATTTTTGGACAATAACGAACTGAATTAGATGCTGATTCGAACTAATCCTAAGTTGTCGGGAAGAAAAGCGACTCACACCAAGCTTTGACATTGAAGTCAACGGTAATAATACTATATGAATTTCAAAGAATATAATATTTACTTAATTATGCCTATAAGGTTATAAACAAATTATGCGTATGTAGGTCAATATTGGTATTATAAACTCGTGAAACTGAAAATTACAACCAACCAAAACCTAATATATGAAACACAGCACAACCACACAAACTTTTTCTTACAAATATTTACAACAATCCTGCATATTTATAGGTAATATGTACGTAGAAAATATATATAAGAAATTTATACGAGACGACGTAGTACTCTAGAATCTTAAGTGATTTAACTCCACTGCGGAAACGCGTTATAATAATAGCTAGACGCAGGCGCAAACGCGAAACCGTGATGAGGATTTGGCTGGTGGAAAACGTCGAAAGAAGAATTGGTCGTCGGAGTAGAAGAGAGTGTTGTGGGAGCGGATGCGGTGGTTGCATCTGCGTCAGGGATGTTAACAGTGGTGATATCGTGAATGCTTGACCTTCTTTTGTCTTTACAGTCTGTGAGCTGTCGAAGGAAATATTTCTGAGCATGCGAAGCGACTTGCGTAGGCGTTCGACTTGTCACAAAGTTTTTCGCTATGTTTCTCCAATCTCCTTTTCCATATTTCTTCAAACCCATTAGAAATCGTCTGCCCAAACCAAACAAACAAAAAAATTAAGTAACTTCACATAAGGTAAAAAAAACAAATCAAGTAAACATTAAAACTTTAACTAAAAGAATTAGAGAAAAGAAGTTACAAAAAAAAAGAAGACATAAATTAGAAAACAACAAGAACTAGTTTAAGAAGAGAAGATTAAGATAGAGTGTTTTACCGGTGTTCATCCTCAGTCCACGGGACACCTTTCTTCCGCTCCTTTTCCGGTATCGGAGGCCTAAAACAATCAGTCATCGCCGGCGAACTCCTCTTTCCTCCTACGACGTAGTCATAACCGTAACCGTGGCCGGAGTTTTCAAGACCAAAGAAATAGTCACTGTTTGCACCGGAGGAAGCGTCGCCGCCGTAGCCAGGAATGGGGATGAGTCCGGCGTCGATGTCGCTGACGTCATCCTCTAGCTCCTTGTACCGTTGCATGACGTCAGCTACGGTTTTGCCAGGGATCAAGGCGGCGATCGTTAACCAGCTCTCTGGATTGTCTTTGTCGTCAAGAAAGGCCAGAGCTCTCTCGAACCGTTTGTTCTCCTCCGCCGTCCACGTGGCTTCTCTGACTCCTTGAAAGATCCAGTTTGTACTCTCTGGTGAAAACATATCGATTCCTCTGTTCATCGTCGACGACGACATAGCTGCTTAGCTCCTCCTCTGTTTATTTCGTTGAAATTAAAAAGAGGTTTTCTAAAACAGAGAGAGGAGAGGAGGGGAGAGTGAAGAAGAGAGAATCAAAATGGCTTTTTGATTGACTGTGTTGGTGTGTGTCTCAAGTGACCAAAACGACTTTTAATTTTAGAAATTTTGTGGAGAAAATTATTACATGAAGAAAAATAAACAGAGCATAAAGTGGATCTCTTTGGTCGTAAACGAAAAGGAAAAAAAATAAAAAGTGGATTTTGCTTTTTTTATTATTTTCTACATTTCACGTGATGATCAATAGGAATAATACATTCAACAAGGAAAGGTGTAGAAAAAAAGTAAAGAAAAAAAAACATGGAGGAAAAAAGTTAGACATATGATTTAACCAGAGATATTTCTTATTTTGTTTTGTTTCGCCTATGTAAAATCATTTAATATTTTTTTTTATTGTAGTTGAAATCTAAGCTGGCCAATAGATATATGACAACTCCCTGGTAAATGTTTCTTATATGCTATTTTTTAATTTTTAAACTTTAGGTCAGATAAATACGCTTATTGTATGGCTTATCATTTTGATTATGAGCACTGTATTTGTTTTACGCTATTATGTTTGTTATATCACATAAAATTGATATGGGATTAAGACTAACCAAATGCACGTGTCGATATATGATGAAAAAGTGTTAACACAATTTTTATTTTATGACGAAGAAAGTCTAACCAATCAAATGAGAAAGATCAGAAAATGACTGTTCAATGGTTTCGCTTTGGCCGGTTCTTTATTCGTTGTTTAATCTAAAGTCTAAACAATATTTTAACTATGACAGCTTTTTTTCTTTTTTGTCAACACGAAATAGCCCATTCAATATTTAAACTTAGTACACATTAATTACTCACATATATAATAACAACAACCATAAGCTAAGCAAATATACAAAGACAAGTGGAATATTCCATCATTAAAAAATATATTGCGTATTTGTACTTTATAAGTTTATAAAATTACAAACGATGAAAATAAAGAAAATGGTAATAAGTGTTTTTATCCAACCAAACATAAATTTGATAAAATGTCCAATACACACAATATTAACTAGGGATTGACTAACTGGACCAACTAATCTATGGACTCCTATCTTTTTTTTGTCATTATGGATTTTAGATTCCTTTGCCGAATGAAAAGATGCGATTATGCGAATAAAGCGAGGAGTTCGATGGTATACTATCCAATATATTATTACTTCTTCATTTTTTAAATGAACATAAACTTTAGAACCGTTGTATAAATGGGTTAGGTGGTGAACATAACCTTTAAAGATATAAAATTTGGAAGAGAGCTGTGGGTGTCAACCAACCAGCAAAGATATTTTCATATAGTATTTCAATTTAGTATTTGTCAATCATATAGTATTCGTACATGTAAAGATAATACGAAGAATGCAAGTGTCGGGCGCGCTTCATATCGTTAAAAGTTTATAATATTAATGTCTCATAGCACCTCATGTGGACGGTACCACAGCTCCACTTATAGCCAAATTATATAATATGAAACTGGTAAAAGTATAAAGCAGTGCAACCAATTATTATAACCAACAGTCGTAAAACTCATGTAATTTGTCTTTCGTAATACCTAACAAAAACATCTAACTATATGCAATACACGATCCAATGGATCACGATAGACGGCTTAATCTACAATACATTAATCTAGATTCTCCCTCGGTAGCCAAACATAAATCACTCATGAAGAATGAAAGTTGGATATTTCGATTATACACAAAATTAAAAGAATTATAAGATTAATATACATAGTCAAGAGGGGGTAATAAAATGTGGTAGGGACGGGATGAAAGGGATCCAACACAAATTTAAAGTCGCATAGTGTCACTCACATGCATGATGAAGCGTAAAACTGTAAGTGTCATCTGCTGATTAGTAGCAGACACAAGTTTCTGTTCGACAGATAGTGACTTCTTTGAATACCATATTTAGCAAGATTCTCTTACTATAATTAGCAAAATTACTTCTTTTTCTGTCAAATTTATTACTCTTGCTTCATTTTATTTCATTTCTCTCGATTTTATTACGAGTATTCTTTTCTTTCTTTTATTAATTGAAAATGCGACATTGCAACCACTCACTCAACCGAATTCAACGACAGATGAATTCTGCGTTGATATCGACTTTTTGGAAGAAAAGAAAGTAACCTCTTTTGTTTTGTTTTTATGTAGTTTATCGTATCATTGGTAGACACGTTCTCTTTAAACTTTAGTTGATATTAAGTTCCAAATATTATTTGCATAAGAACATCAGGGTTAATATATATATCTAGTTTACAAAACATCAGAATGAGGTAAATTTGCTGTCGGGTTAATATATTATGCTTGTAATATTGCTTAGACTAGATATATATATTAACCCTATGCAATTGTAATATTCCTTAGTCTAGATATATATCTTATATATTAAGTTCTTCTTTGGCCTCACCATATATAGTTCCGATAATCCTATTCTCCTTGAATCCATCCGTGGTTACGTAGAGATCTCTGTATCTCAATCTGCGTGGATGATCGATTTCCCAGTCTTCTAGCACTTTTTCTTGTGACTTGTCATATATTTATATTTATAGTAATTTCAAAATTTTATATTCAAACCAAAAAATCAGTTTTTTATTAGCAATAAATTTATTTTTATGAATTTTTCACATATTGTATTAATTTACATATTCTATCAAATATTTTGTAACTCTCATATTTATAATCATATCCATATTTTAAGGTAGTAATTTTTAGTTAATTGCAATTATTTATTTGTGTTTATGTTATTTTTTTCACCTCCATAGTATTTATAGCATTCTAATGAATGATTAATGACAATTAAAAATAGAAAAAAATAATAAAAGATATTAATATTTAATTATTGCATTTTTGTAATTCTTATATACTTTATGTAAGATTTCAACATGTGTGTAGCATATCCTATTATTTTATAAGAAGTTCAACATGTGTATGATATATATATGTAAGATATGATATATATCTATATATATATATATATATGATATTTTTGCTTTAAAATATGATAATGAAATATTTAACTTTTCTATCATCTATACTGTTCTTAATTTTTTTGGGATATTAATACTACATATATATTATTCATATATTATGAACATCAAGATGTATAATTTTATTTTTAATTCTATTTGTCATCTTTAAGATATGTGGCGTATTTTGCTTTTAGTTTTTATTCATTTTAAGATAAATAATTCACATGAAATTATTATGTAACTATTTTTGTAATTTCTGTTCAGTTCTTAATATTATATTAATCATATATCATTTATCAGTATATAGTTAATTAACATATATATATATATGCATATAATATGTTTATATTAATTTATAATAACCAAATTATTGTGAATTGTAAATATATATAAGTTAGGTTTTGGTCTCACTTATACTGGTATTATTTAATCATTTTTCATATATGACTTCATCAATCATCTCGAAAAAGCATTTTTAGTTTTTGATTAATCATTTCGAATAATATTTATTTTAATAATGAATATAAATAATATAATAAATAATAGGTAAGTTTTCTTGCATTTGTTGAACAGTAAAAAACTAGTGAAGGAACTAAAAAAGCTATAAAACCATAATTAAAGGAATTTTTTATAATTTCCGTACAAATTTTAAAAAAACGTATTTATGTAACATAAACTATTAAATAATCATTTGAAATGAACAAAGAATTTGTCATGTTCGCCAGGGCTTGTGAAAAGTCCATTCCCTGAATGGTCAATGGGCTCAAAGTGGGCAACAAAAAGATACTTTATGCGGCGTTCAAAAGAATTTTAATTGACGAAATCATAGTTATCCACTTTGCTAGTTACGTATCAGAGCAGTCAAATTAAGGCTATGGTGGTCTTGCCGAAATCATCATAGGAATGTCACAAGATTTCGTGGGCACCAATAATGTCAAATTATTTCAACTTAATGGTCATTTTGGTATAGGATGTTTCGTAAGTACAAATGATGATAGATCAACTGCTCTCAACATATGATCAACTGTTCTCATTTATTATAGTATATGATAGTAATACATTATATTAGTGATCACTAACTTCAGTCTTGATATTATGAAAAATTTAGAAACGTTATATTATGTGTTACCAACTAGCCGATCATTAACTTCAGTCTTGTCTTTAAATTAGTTCAACAAATTTTTTGATCCGGACAATTTTTTTTTCTTTTTTTCAGTATGGTATTACGTTTTAAACTTTTTTTTTCTTTTGTTTGGGGATTTACCGCATGTATTAACAACAAGTGTTTAAAGTTTAGGATAAAGTACTCAATTTTTCAGCTGTAAAAAAAGTTGGTGCGTTAAAAAAAGACGTTTGTTTTCAACCTTTCATTAAAAGCTAACACAATCATACATTGACTTTGTTGACAATTTGCTTGAGCATAAACATATAAAGTTTAAAAATGTCAAGAAAAGAATTGATCGAATCATCAAAAAACTAATAATAAAGTTTTCAACATTTTGGGAGATCACTTGGTGGAGGAAGAATTGATTGGTTTGGGCCTTTCCCATTTTCAACCAAGAAAGCCATCTTTAGTCCCCATGTGGTGTGTACCTCTAAATGGCAATGCATAAACCAAACCCCTGTCACCACATATGTATTCATAGTCATTGTCATACATTGTAACATTTAGATTAATATACACAAATAATAGATACTAACTAATATCGTATTTTGATTTTGTTAGATAATTAGATAAATGTACCTGGATTATCTGCTCTGAATCTAATCGCCGCCCAACCACCAGAAGGTACACCGACGGTGTTCCTCTCCACCGGATCAACAAGATTAAACTTCTTAGAATCTTTCTTGGAATTGTAATTCCCAGTTCCTAAACCAACCACAAAGAAGTTAAACCCATGGAGATGAATGGGATGGTTCTCCGGCGCCACGTTTCCGGTATCTTGCAAAACAACTTGCACTGTGGAATTGTATGGAAGCTTGTAAAGCTTTGTAGCCTTCATGGTTGCTAAATTCGAAGGCGGTTTTCCGGTAAAATCGAAAAACCGTCTCGGTTTACCAGGAAAATCGGTTGTGTATACTCCGGTTAGGTTAAAGTAATGCGCTTGAAGCAAAGCTGTTGTAGGCATCTTGAACGTGATGTTGTTTATCGCCGC
>NC_025697.1:343838-349948 GCF_000633955.1 Camelina sativa
GGCGCCACGTTTCCGGTATCTTGCAAAACAACTTGCACTGTGGAATTGTATGGAAGCTTGTAAAGCTTTGTAGCCTTCATGGTTGCTAAATTCGAAGGCGGTTTTCCGGTAAAATCGAAAAACCGTCTCGGTTTACCAGGAAAATCGGTTGTGTATACTCCGGTTAGGTTAAAGTAATGCGCTTGAAGCAAAGCTGTTGTAGGCATCTTGAACGTGATGTTGTTTATCGCCGCAACGACACGTGAGAAGTTCCCGGCTTTGCAGCTGTGACACCTGTTGATTCCTAACCCAACGGTAAACAACAGATCGTGATCAACGTTGATCGGAACGTTAGCCGGATACGTGTTTGAATTGAGACTCCGAAGAGAATTAACGAACGAGTTTGCAACAGAAGTAGCGTTTTGAGGCGGCGGCGAAGTAGTTTTGGTGGGTGTGGCAGAGAGCGTGCCAGAGTAATGAACGGTAGCGGTTGCAGTGCGGTTGTCGACGGCAACAACGGCGGAATCTTGGAAAGGAGCGGCTGCGATTAGGTATTGACCGGAGGGACGAGCAGCGGAGACTAAGGCGGTTGTGGTTTGACCGGGAGCGATTAGGATCGTGTCGGTGTTGAAAGGTTTGACGTAGACAGCGTCAACTTCCACGACGGTGAAACGATGGCCGGCGATTTTAAAGAAGAGCTCTTCGTTCAGTGCTGCGTTTATTAGTCGTAGCATGTACGTTTTCCCGCTCTCCACCGCTAATTTGAAATTACCTTTTTTTTAATTATAAAAACAAAACAAAATTGTATAATCTTAGATCATAATCGCATTGTTAATCAAACATATGCATGAATGTTTGCTTCGAAATCGAATTTGTAAAATATACCTTGAGACGGACAATTTGGAACAAGACCGGGGTGACCGTTGATGACATGAGCATCTGAGACATTAGGTGCTAAACCGGATTTTAATGCTTCGTTAACAACCATTTCGGTATCAGATTTCCACCACTCACCTATATAAGAATTTCAAATTGTTAACCAATTTTTTAAAATGAAAATTAACGCTTAGTATCATAATTATCTGATTGTAATTAATTAAAATACCTAGTATGATGACTTCTTCTCTGTGTGGTTTAGGGAACGGGTAAGGTAGACCCGGTTTAGGTAGAATCACGATGGCACCATGAACCGTAGCTCGGAGCCAGAGAACATGTGCATGCCACCAGAGCGTACCACGTTGCCCCGTGACCGTGAAATTGTAAACGTAGCTGTGACCCGGTTTGATTGGACATTGAGTTATGTAAGCCGGTCCGTCTGCCCAACCGGTTCTTAATTGTCGTATCCCATGCCTTACAAAACCAATATTTAAGGTCGATTTGGTGAGTTTCGAAAAACTAAGGGATGAAAGTTTTATATTTTTAAAAAAGTCAGAACATTCTTCTCAGTTCTCACCAATGGATAGAGACGTTATACTTGACGTTGTTAACGACGTTAACGAGAACTGTGTCGTCCTCATTAGCGTAAATTGTTGGTCCAGGAAATTTACCGTTAACGGTAACGATCTGTTTCGTCGAACAAAGCCGCGTTACTTGTTTCGTTACCACCTGTAGTTTTAGATAATTACAATTTAGTACTCTTATTTGATAAAATTCACACCAAACTCCTACACGTTTTCGAATTTTTTTTTTGGACCCAACACGAATGGGAATAACGTTCATGAGATCAAACTTACGTTGAATGTGTATTTGCGGATTGCACCGTGGACACATGCTGGAAAGGCGATCAATGCGAAAATAACCAATATTCGAATTGGAAAGTACCCCATTTCTCTAGCTTTGCCCCTTTTTGTCTTTAGTTGTTATATAATCTCTCCTCTTCTGATGTTGTATTGATTTCTCTACTTTCTCTCTTTCTTTTGTGATTTGAAAATGATTCATGATCATTTGGTTTATAAAGATGCAAAATGTTGGGTTATTGTGCTTCGTCAGTTTGGTGAAACTGAAGATTGAAAGCTTAGAGGGAAAGTATATTTTTGTTTGTGGGTTGGAACCTAAGTGTAGGTTGGTCACTTTTTTTTTTTTTGGTTTTCTTCTCAATGTCTTGTTTTCATGTTTCAATTTGTAACTTGTATATGTTCCAAAATATATATATATATATATATATATATATACTATTTAGTCCGATCATGTCATTTATAAACTTAGTTTATCATTTATTCACTATATGCATCGGAAAAGAAGCATAAAACCACTTTCGTAGAAGAATTATCATAAGTAGCACCATGAAAAAATAAATCAAATATATACCTTTGTATCATGATTAAAAAAACCATTGCTATAGTTTCTAATTAATCACACTAATCGAATGCTAATAAAATTTGGAAACACATCTAAACATTTATGTAAAATTATGTGTAAATATATTCTAATGAAAAACAACAGTTTCTTCAAGCGATAATCAATATAATAATAATTTTAAAATGAATGACATATATGATATATCGGTCGTAACAAATATAAACTAACTATGAATATCTAAATTAAACCCTTTCCAAGAAAATAATGTGGACAAAATGGTTGAGAATTACCTTTCACGAAATCTGATTGGAAGATAACATCTAACAGAAAATGATTATATTTGTTTGGAAGCAATAACCGAACAAATTTATTGGTCACATTTAAAAGTAGTCAACCTATATTTGAGTGCGATTGTTTTTTTTTCTTTCTCTGTGGGTAGAAGAAACCAATGGGTTAAATGTTTGATCCATATAGATCATTTTCAGTATTAGGAGGAGTAATCAGAATTGAATTGACGTTTTCAATGAAAGTTAAAATATCAGTGGAGTTAGTTAGTTCATCCTATTTTGTCAGTAAGGGAACAAATATAAAGCATTTAACTATACTTGAGGCAAAAAATTCATACAAGATTAAAGATCCTATTAAATTTATAAAAAAGATTCTTCACTTCATTAAGATTTTTATTAATTGACTTGACTTTGGCTGACCAAAACATTCAACAGTCTTGGTGATAATATTTTTGACCAAAAATAAAATCCATGATAATACAATATCATCCGTGGATAGTAATATAACATAGAAAGTGTTGACCAAAAAAAAAAAAAAAGTAATATAACATAGAAAGAAGTGAAAACATTTTTTTGCGAAAAGATCCCTCATGTTATATCTATTTTGGTTGTAACGTCATATATATGATTCTCTCAACGAACATTACAACCTTTATCAAGCAATGCGCGCTACCAATTCATTTAGACCATCCACAATGGCGTGGATTTGGCCCGTCCCCAATATTTATTGGATTTAAATTTAAATGAAAAAAGCCCAATATCTGAAAAACGGTTCTTATTTGGGGACGTTTTTTTACCGTCCTCTTCGCCACGTGTAGCCGTGTGATTTGTTCTCGAATAAGCTAGGTCTAAAAAAAATGTATTCGGGAGACAAAATCATCCCGAGTTCTTTCTTCTCCCTCTTGACGGCGACCACGAAGGCGATTCGATCCTCCACGACGTTCTGTTCTTTTCACCGGAAAATCTTGCCAGATTAACGAAGCCGATCTTCTGTCGCATCCGAAGCCGGTCCGATCTTCAATACCTAAGACGTCCAGCGGTTCGATCTTCTCTCCCGAAGCGATCTGTCCCTGTCACCCGAAGCTTGTCCGGCGGTTCGAGCTTCTCTCCCGATGATATCCGTCTAAATAAGGTTAGTCTTCTTCCCACTACATGAGATTTAACCTTGATTGGCGCCGATTATCGAATTAGGGTTAGGGATTTGGGATTATCGAATTAGGGTTAGATAATTAGGGTTTGCGAATTAGGGTAATTGAATTAGGGTTATTCAATTAGGGTTAATTAATTGGGGTTATTGAATTAGGGTTATTGATTTAGGGATATTGAATTAGGGTAAATGATTTAGGTTATGTTTCTTTGGTGTTTTTTTTGTTTTTTTCATTTGTTCGATGGATCGTTATGTCTCTGTGTGAAGATCGAGTTGTGTCTGTGTCGTTTGTCCTTTGCTGTAGTTGTTGATCTTATAAACATGTTTGTGTCTTGGTCAAAATTTTTTTAAAACATTGAGTATCGTTAAACTTTGGTTTTTTTTTCTTAAATGTTAAAGGATCATCATCTTTGTGTCTCGGTCTATTTTTTTAACATTGAGATAGGTTAAATTTTTTTTTATCAAGGTTTTCAATTTGGTGATTGTTGTGTCATTGGTATGGTTGGTAAAATGTTTTTGACATTGATTTTGATACAACTTTTGGTTGATTAAGATAGTCATTGTCATTCGTATGATTTTTGGATAAATTTTTTTAACAATGTCATTCGTATGATGTCTCGCATTGATTCGTATGGTTGTGTTTTTTTTTAGGTTTCTCATTTGGTAGTTGTAATGTTTACTTGTAATAAATTGGTAGCATTGTTGTGTAGTTGGTTGTATTTAATTTTAGTGTTGTTTGTTCATAGTTTCTTGTTTAATTTGGTAGTTGTAATGTGTACTTGTCATAAATTGTGATTAGACATTTGTTGTTTGGTCTTTAAGTTTTGATAGTTATTGCAAGTAAGGTTTTAAACCATAAATCTCTTTCATTTATCTTCCCTTTCTCACTTGTAAATGATATTCACTTCTCTTCTATACTCGCATCTCTTATCTTCGCATTCCTTCTCTTCTATACCCGCTTCTAATCTCTGCTTTTCTCTTCTCTTCTCTTCGCATTGATCATCTTCTATACCCGCTTCTCTTCTCTGCTCTTATCTTCTCTTCTCCTCGCATTCCTTCTCTTCCTTATCCGTTTCTTCCTATGGATTCTAATAATCCCTTCTTTCAGTCTTCTTCTTACTTCAACTTGCTTAACAGTCAAGAAGAAGGTGGTTTAAATGATAACTTTCATTGGGAAAGTTATCCACCTTCTGGACAGAGCTCACAACCTTCTCCTCACAGCTCCCAACCTTCTCCTCACAGCTCCCAACCTTCTCCTCACAGCTCGCAAGAAACACCAAAAGAGCGCAAGGAGAGAAAGACATGGACACCTGCTGATGATGAAGTCTTGATCTCCGCATGGCTCAACACTTCAAAAGATCCCATCGTTGCAAATCAACAAAAGGGAGGAAGCTTCTGGAGCAGGATTCAAAAATACTATTGTGACACTCCTCACGCTAGAAACGGTGGGGAACAGATGCTGGTGACACATTGCAAGCAGCGTTGGCACAAGATAAATGACCATACTAACAAGTTCTGTGCCGCATTCGCAGCTGCGGAGAGACAGAACAGCTCTGGTCATTCTGAAAATGATATCATGAAGAATGCACATGATATCTACTTCGCTGCCCATAACAAGAGATTCAACCTTGAACATTGTTGGTTTCGTTTAAGGTTTGAGCAGAAATTTCTATCCCTTAACACTATTAACACGACCCCAGCTCAGCCTGCAACAAAGAGGAAACAAGCTGGTGAAGGTTCGCAGTCATCAAGCTGCAGTGTTGAGGAGTCTGAGAAGAGGCCAGAAGGGATCAAGGCTGCCAAGGCGAAGAGGAACAATGCTCAGTCCACAAACGTGAAGACTCTTGCTGAGTATAAGAGCATGTGGGATGTCAAGAAAGAGGAATTAGCTGAAAAGGAGAAACTACAGAAGCTGGCCATCCTAGACACTCTCCTAGCCAAAAAAGAACCCTTGAGTGCGAGTGAAGAAATCATCATGAACAAGATAGTGTCCCAGTATTTCTGATATTATAGAATGTGTTTGTTGTTTGTTTTTCTTGCTTAGTACTCGGCTTATGTATTTGATTTGTATTCCCTGGTTGTTTGATTTGTATTTCCTGTTTAAGTATTTCTTGCTCAGTTGTGTATTTCTTGTTTCAATCTAAATTAATATAAGTCTATTTTAGTACTCGGCTATTGTAATTTCTAGTAACTCGGCTATTGTATAAACTAACTTAATCAGATTGTGTATTGTTGTACTAAGTCTAATCTGCTTCTTCTTGTTTATCTTCAGGTTACGTAAGACATGGGCCACGACTATAGCTATTCCCAGCCTTCTTCATCTGATCTGGCTGATAAGTACTCAGAGGACACTGCGGATAGAGAGCTAGATGCATTGATTCGTATGGATGAAGCAGAGT
>NC_025697.1:350225-372934 GCF_000633955.1 Camelina sativa
AAAGATGTTGAGCGTGCCTTTGGAGTCTTGCAAGCTAGATTCGCCGTTATTAAAAATCCGTCTCGTTTATGGGATAAAAACAAAATGGCAAATGTAATAAGATCATGCATAATACTCCATAATATGATTGTCGAAGACGAACGACATACATACAGTTACCGAAACATTATTTCTGAATTTCAACACGGAGAACATGTGGATCAAACATTTACCGTTGGTGCCGCCGGTGTGGGTTCAAATATCAGCAGTACGATTACTCGTCAAACAAGACTTCGGGATAAACAAGCTCATGATCAACTAAAACATGATTTGATTGAGCATATTTGGACAAACTTTGGACATCTTCCGGATAATGAAGTTTGATTTTAAAATTTCTATGAGTTGAATAAAATGTTTGTTTTGGTTTTGATGTTTTTATGTTATATTTTTAATGTTATTAATTTCTAAATTGTATGTTTTTGTATTTTCTTTCTTTAAATAATTAATCTTTAAACTTTCAAAATAATATTATTTTATTTGGGGGACCAAACCCAAATACACACCAATGCTCCTACTAAAAATAAGAAACCCTCAAAATATTAGTATTAAATGTGGGGGACCAAAAAAAGTCCCACACCATTGTGGATGGTCTTAGATACCATCAAATCAATATGTACGTAACATAGTCCCAGCTAATGCGTGTGTATTAAGTTTTCGAACAAGTTTATCATATCCCTTAGGTATAGTATAACAGTTCTTTCGTGGATGGACGGTTTGTTTGACCTCTTGGGAGTTTGTGCTTAAGAAACTGAATCTTTATTAATTTTTAAACAATTTTTAACTGATTCAATAAATAAAAAAATAATTAGTTTTAGCTGATAAAACTAAAATACGATAACAGAAGTAGTATTAGATATTTTTTAAAATATGTGAAACAGCTATTTCTGGAGTCATTGAAATAAATTTCAACTCAATGATGTGTAAAACTGTAAAGAATCTAAAGATACCGTTCAATGAATCTGGACACAATCGCATCAGAAAATACCATAAGTTATTATTACTGATGCGTTTGTAGATATGTTTCCAGCTTATTTTGGGTATAAATTAGGTAAAAATTTGTTTTATTTGTTACTCTTTGACATATATAAATTGAATTGAAAACCTACACAACCACGATCTCTAATGCTACATTACTAGAAATAGGATTCAGCATCCCCACCACATCTTATCACAAAAATTACAAAATAACCCATTTGCCAAAAGGATTTGTCAAAATTTCACAAACAAATAAATAGAGAAAAACGTAATAAATACAGGGACGTAACTGGTAAAAACACCAAAACCTGATTCTGTTCACTATCCAGATTCCAAGTGCGTTATAAATATCCACATCCACATCAACATCACATCAAGTGGTTACAAAACAAAACAAAACGCTCAAGCCCCTCCCCACAAAGTGTATATTCCCTCAGCCGTCTAGCTCAAAATCCCGGCAGAACACCTCCGCCGACCACCGTCTATCGGTGACCATAGCCAAAGAGATAAGAAGGTATCTTTGTCTATCTGGATTCGAGAAACAGATCATCGATCTCTTTGTTATTTATTTTTGTTTTTTTATCTTCCCTCTGTACAAATCGAACAATATTGCATTCAAACGAAATTTGCGAGAGTATGTTTTTTCGTATTTATCAGATCCGTAGATTTCTCCACGAATTTTGTTATATGTTTTTGTCGAGATTGCAACGCGTTTTGTTTTTGTTTTTGTTTTTTTTGTTTTCCTAGTAATTATGCATTTGAAGGGATCGAAACTAATTATATTAGGCTAATATCGGATTAATGATCGTCATAATATATATCATCCAGGTTCTTCAATTCTGTTTTCTTGGTGGAGTTTGCATATATATATATATATATATATAGATGATGTATTAAAATATATCGTTGTGTAGATTCTTTACTTGGCAAAGAAGTCATAATTTGCGTATTTAGGGATTCTCATATTTTCTTCAATGAATTAGATCACAGTTTCTCTCTAGTTTTTTTTTGAGTAATCTCTTCTAGATTCTCTTTATTAACAGGCTGAAACTTGTTGAAACCGAATAAGATGACAAAGGGAGAGGACATGGATATGGATTTGGATACATACACACTAGATGGAACTCTTGACATTTACAAGAAACCAGCTAACAAGAAGACAACAGGAACCTGGAAAGCTTGCAGATTCATTCTCGGTATATCTTTCATAACCTTATAATAATTCTCTTGGTAACTTATACCAAAACTTTTATTTTTTGTTTTTGAAATCGATTTGATTGTATCTATCTATGATTGACTGGCAGGTACCGAGTGCTGTGAAAGATTGGCTTACTATGGAATGAGTACTAACCTCGTGAACTATCTCGAGAAACAAATGAATATGGAAAACGTCACTGCTTCCACCAGTGTCAGTAACTGGTCCGGAACATGTTACGCCACTCCTTTGATCGGTGCTTTTGTTGCCGATGCTTATCTCGGCCGATACTGGACCATAGCTATCTTCGTCGCCATCTACATTGCCGTAAATCTAAAATATGACAAATAAATATAAAAATCAAGTTTTGTTTAACTAAATTACACAGAACCTTGAGACTGTTTGCTCTGTTTTTGTGCTAATCCAGGGAATGACGCTATTGACGATGACAGCTTCGGTTCCTGGTCTAACGCCAACCTGCAGCGGAGACACATGTCATGCAACCGGGGGTCAAATCGCGCTTACATTCATAGCTCTTTACTTGATCGCACTCGGGACAGGAGGGATCAAGCCTTGTGTCTCGTCCTTTGGTGCTGATCAGTTTGATGATACAGATGAAGTAGAGAAAGAGTCTAAAAGCTCTTTCTTTAACTGGTTCTACTTTGTGATCAACGTCGGTGCAATGATTGCTTCCTCTGTTCTCGTTTGGATTCAGATGAATGTTGGATGGGGTTGGGGTTTAGGTGTTCCCACCGTCACAATGGCTATCTCCGTCGTGTTCTTCTTCGCCGGAAGCAAGTTCTATAGGCTGCAGAAACCAGGAGGAAGTCCGCTCACAAGAATGCTTCAAGTCATTGTGGCTTCTTGCAGGAAATCTAAAGTGAGAGTCCCTGAAGATAAATCTCTTCTTTATGAGAACCAAGACGCCGAAAGCAGTATCCGAGGAAGCCGTAAGCTCGAGCACACCAAAATATTAACGTAAGGCGAAAGCTTGGTTTATAGTGTCAACCAACTGTAATTCCTGTTGTTGGATTAACTTTTTAATCAACTTAAAAATCATTTCAGGTTCTTTGATAAAGCAGCAGTGGAGACGGAGAGTGACAACAAAGAAGCAGCTCCGTCGTCATGGAAGCTATGCACAGTGACACAAGTAGAAGAGCTCAAAGCACTGATCCGTCTCTTACCGATTTGGGCAACAGGGATTGTCTTTGCTGCGGTTTATAGCCAAATGGGCACTGTGTTTGTACTACAAGGCAACACAATGGACCAACACATGGGACCTAACTTCAAAATCCCTTCCGCATCACTCTCCTTATTCGACACGCTTAGTGTCCTCTTTTGGACACCTGTCTATGACCAGCTAATCGTTCCCCTTGCCCGGAAATACACAGGTCACGAACGCGGATTCACACAGCTTCAACGGATGGGAATCGGACTTGTAGTCTCTATCTTCTCTATGGTCTCTGCGGGAATCCTCGAGGTCATAAGGTTAAGCTATGTTCGAACACACAATCTTTACGATGAAGAGACTGTCCCCATGACGATATTCTGGCAAGTGCCTCAGTATTTTTTCGTGGGTTGCGCAGAGGTTTTCACCTTTATAGGTCAGCTTGAGTTCTTCTATGATCAAGCTCCTGATGCTATGAGGAGTCTCTGCTCGGCTTTGTCGCTCACCACGGTTGCGTTTGGGAACTACCTGAGCACGTTGCTGGTGACAGTGGTCACTAATGTCACGAGATCAGGTGGAAGACCAGGCTGGATCGCTATAAATCTCAACCGTGGTCATCTTGATTACTTCTTTTGGCTTTTAGCTGGTTTGAGTTTCTTGAATTTCTTGGTCTACCTTTGGATTGCTAAATGGTACACTTACAAGAAAACGTCGGGGCATGCGCTTTGATGATACATAAACGTCAGGACGTCTGCAATGTCTTAATTTTTCTTCTTCATGGTTTCACTCTGAATCGCCTGTTTGATAATGTCTTTAGTACTTGTGTCTTACTGAAACATATTTACAGGCATTAATTTGAATAGATTCTCTTGTTCCACCTTGAGTTCTTTGGTTGCAACTAGAATAGTAGTGATGAATCTGTGATCAAACGCTCTGAGACTCAGATGCAAGCTTTTAAAAAACCTGCATAGGATTGAACAGAGTAAAAGACAGTGGACAATGAAAACACAAGTTGGCTGATTTTAAAAGAGAATGAAGAAGCAAAACAAAAGGGAAAAGGCAGCAACAAATAGAATGAGGCAACAAAGATCATATAACTTGATTAATAGACCCAAGTTTGAAACTTAACACTTGGGCTTGATACGTCAAGCTACTTTTACATTTGCTTTTGCATCGGAACACAATAGATCTCAGTGATGTTTACTCAAACCACCAAGACCAATGTGTGTCATTTAGATGCTTATGCTGCTCACGCAAAAACCATTTTTATTTGAAACCCAGAGTTGTTTGTTTAAGCTACTTAAAAGATTCAATCTTGATAACACATACACAGAGCAAGGGCTCGAACTCAGACTTAGCTAGTTGCTGAAATAAAAAGAAGAGGATACGAATGCAGCTTGAGTTTAGATGCTAAGAAACAGAGAGAACAAGCTCAGCTAGCCAGAGACTACACATATCACCTAACTAATCTCGAGCCTCGACTAATTTACTTGTTCAATAACTTAAGCTAAGCTGGCAAGAGAGTATACATTGCCTTCTCTCAGACATTTCGTCAAACACTTACATTGCATCATCACCCACATTCCAGCTTTATCAATATGCCAGCCTTTCTCAATCGGTTTCTTCTTCTTCTTCTTCTGGTTCGAACTTGCATTCTTGCAACCGAATCAGCTCGAAGAACCCAACCAATCATAAGTCGGACGATGTGGTGGAAGACGGCGGCGGAGTGAGAGCATAGCCCAAAAAATTCCGACTACTTTAGGTTTAGAGAGAGGCATATATATCACAGTTTCGAAAATAACCCGTTTCTAATTTGGTCCGGTTAAGTAGACAACCAATTTATTCACAATGAAAATTTAGATAAACCCAAAAAATTATCAACCACAAACCAAAAGATCCCAATTAAATAAAAAAAGAAGAGGGACAATTTGGTCAATACAGCCTCATAACCCTCCTCGCTATAGAGTGGCCGTGACTATTAGCTTTAGCAGCCGTCTTCTCCCACCCACCACCGCCTCCGCCGCTACCGCCACCGCCACCACCTGTTCTCCAGCTCGGTGTCAAATAAAACCTCAACATCCCGTTCTCTCCATCCTTAGACGAATACCTCGAACTCTTATTCCTCCCCGATCCTCCGCCGGAGCTTCGCCAGCTCACATTGCTGTTGCTCCTCCTCATCTTCGGTCCTCCTTCTCCGTTCCTCATCTCCGGCCATGATTCCGATAAAGACCTCTCCGCCATTCCGGCACTATTCGATCTGCTATACCTATCTTCTTCTTCTTCATCATCATCGTCTTTGTTGTTAACACCTTTCCTGTATATTAACCCTAGAATGCTCCATTTCCCCCACCGTCTCGATTTCTTCTCACCGTTTTGATTTTGATTCACTCTGTTCTCCTCTGTTTCCACGGAGTTCGAATCTATCGTAATCGCCGGTGAAACCTTCGAATTCGACAACGATTTGGCATCGTCTAGCTCCGTCGCAATTTTTCTAAACGAATTGGATCTGTCGAGGGGGCTCTTACGTCTCCGTGACGACGGAGGTTCATTGTAGTAGTCTCGCGTTTGATTCGATCCGCCTGGGATTATGATTATCGGATCCGATTCATTGTTAATCGACGGTTCTTGCATGTCTGATCGATTCACATTCACCGAAGCGTTTTCCACGACTGATAGCATCGACGGCGGCGGAGGAACCCTAGCCGCCGTCGTTCTGCCGATTAAGTGACCGTCCCACGACGCTCTTGGCTCGTCGATCGAGTAGCGAGAATCGTCTAGCGAAATCCGACCGATATCGACGGAGAATCTCCCCGCGTCAAGCGAGTATCTCGGATCAGTGTCGCTGGATTTCCGGCCATATCCGATCTCGGACTGTGGCCGTCCTCCGCCGCTTGTAGGCTTTTTAACCTTTTGCTTCTGCCTCCATTTCTGAAGCTTCTTGCTGAAAACAGAGGCCGCAGAGAAGAAACTACCGGCGAAATCTTTCACCGACGGTTTCTTCGTCTGTGAGTAGAGATCCATGTGATCCTTCATTGGCTTCAGTTCCTCCTCTTCTTCCTCCACAATCTCGTCGGAATCTTTCACGATCTCAGAGTGACCAGCATGTTCTTCTTCTTCTACCTCCTCGATTTCAGCTTCTTCGTTAACTTCTAACACTGTCTCACTCACGCTAGACTTCCTAGTCTCGTCCTCGATTTTACCGACGGTGTCAGCTTCTTTGGTTGGAACGTTTCTGTGCTCGTCACGGAGCCTGACGTCACAAGACCGACGTTGCGGCTCAAACCCACCGGAGAATCCCTCGTTGTTCTTGGCTGAAAACGACTTAGTACGCCGGAGCTCCGGGAAGAAACAGGGTCGGACCCGACCGTTCCCATTGGAGGCGTTGTTGTTGTTGTTGTTGGTACCACTAGAGGAGGAGGGCTTGAAGAGAGCTTTCAACGCCGCGGTGGAGATAGTGGGAGGTTTCCGGGAAGAAGACGGAGGCGGAGCGGCGGTGTGATCTAAGACGGAGAGGCGGTCGCATAGACATGAAGGGCAGAAACCGGAGAAACGTTCATCTGGGTGGAGATCACATGATGTTGATAAGCGATGAGGTTGAGCCGGCTGAGCTATTTCGTCGGCGACGGGAGCTTGGTCGGCGGAGAGATTCATGAGATGAAACGATGAGTGATCCTCCTTTTTCCTGGCTTTTATATCATCACTGTCTTTGTCTGCTTGATTGCTTAGAGAGAGAGAGAGAGAGAGAGAGAGAGAGAGAGATTAGAGAAGTGTGTGTTTGTGTGTTATGTCTGAAACTTTCGTCTGTTACCAACGGACATTGAAAGAGAAAGGAGATGAAGTAAAAACAAAAAAGTAACAAAAAAATCTAATAAAATTTACAATGGGCTTTTGGAAAAAAAAAAAAAAAAGAAGAAGAACGGGTTTTGCAGGTGTCAGATAAAATCTGCCCTCTTGTTTTAGTAATTTTTATATAAAAAAATATTGAGAAAAGCTCAATTGAGTCTGACAATATTAATATAAGAATAATGTTTTGTGATTTTTTCATGGGTTGATCGATCTCTCTGCCATTCTGATCTTTCTGATCTTTGAGCAAAAAAATTATAAAAATTGTCCATTAATGCCTAATATATCTCTTTTTGTTAATATTTTGTGATTAACAACAAAATAAAATTTAATACGAATGTGAGTTTGGACGTGTACAAATAAATGGTTAAGTCGGTATTTTAGCACACTGGTGTATTTCGAATAGTGACAGTAATTCTAATGAAACGTATATTACACTATAACATTATGAAATATCAAGACGTTTTAGATATAGAAGGTGTATTTATTGATTAATATAATAAATGCTGACAATTCCAGCAACACGTGTGCTAAACTGCTGATGCGCAATTTAGTTTTTTTTTCTTAGTAATAATTTTTTCTTTATACATATTGGCTAGCATCAATGTAAATATTTGTTGCATGCGGTTGTGGCGACGATACTATAGCAACGCCAACGAGGCAATCTTGACCCTAATTGCAGTTCTATAGCAACGACGGAATCTTGATCCTTTACAATTTAGCTGAGATAAATAAAATGATCGTGTTTTGACCGTTTACAATTTTGTCTTATGGGGCGAAAGTGGATTCTGAGGCTTTCGTTGTCCGGTCCTAGCCCCAAAGTCGTATATAGCTTTCAAAACGTAAGTTTCAAGCTCCTTTAAAAAAAGCAAACATGCGCTATAATATCATATAATGAATGTAAATTAAATATCAAATGTTGATTAAGTGACTACGAGTGGATATTATATGTCGGCTAAGCTAAATTGGGCAGTATTCCCTTTATCTCTAAAACACTGATGTTTAGAAGTTTTTACCCAAAACAATGATTACTGAGTTTAAAACAAAAAATTCTTTTGACTAAAGAGATATTATTTAATTTTAAACCAATAACAATTCCAAATTTTAAATATTTTCAATGATTACTTATTAAAATTTACAAAACAACAATTTTTGTGGAACAAAAAAAATATTCCAAAATATCAACTTTTATGAGACGGAAGAAATATATGAATTAACTTAAAATATACATCGACTAAGAGCTAGTTAGATGATTTCGTCCCTGATATACTGATGTCACTAAGTTGATTTTGTTTTGTCTCTTAATGTATGTGTAATATATTTACATACATATGTATGTTGTCGAAGATTAGTTTCGTTTTCTAATCAAATATTGTGAGAAATATTTGAATTTTGCTTATTTTTGGTATATCGTTAGTTTGTTTTATGTTAATAAAGTACGTTTATTTCATTTTCATCCGCTTAGTTAACATTTTTTTGGTTTCGCTATGGATGATATCTTAGTTTAGTGACATATGTGTAAGGAAGTAAACAATAATCACATTTCTATTATATATATAAAAGATATGCTTTGGCTTTTCAAAGATTCCAACCTAAAGAGCCAACAAAAAAGCAGAAAAAGGCAATTTTCACGCTATCAAATCTTATTTGTTGTCTGCTCTCCCTATTCTCTCCTGTTTTCTGAGAAGTTTATTTCTCCATATTCACAACATTTTCCAATAAATTAATAAAACCGAACACTTCATTTATACTTAACACTACAAGAAAATAATTTTATTAAGACGAAATATTTAGTCACAATAAAATGTATTTAGTCACAATATAAACATTGTTACAAATTTGTGACGATTTTTGAATGGTTGCAATATAATGGTCACAAATTTTTATTTGTAACAAAAACGTTACAAGAGTTGCAACGGCTATATTAGTAACCATTTTGTCATCAATAATTACGACACAAAAAGTAACAAAACTGTCTCAATTACAGACTAACAAACGTCTTTAAATCGCCACAATTCGTGTTTAAAATATCGTTTTAATTATATATCTTATTATTACGAAACTATAGTCTGAAATGGTCACAAATGAAAATTAAAAAATTATCGCAAAATTTTAACAAATACTCAAAAATCATGATATTTTGTGACTATCATAATGTTCAATCTTATCATTAGAAGTTAATTTCAAATGGCCACAAGTTATTACTAAAAAATTCATTGCATATGATAAAAATTATAACTAAAAAATTAATCTCAAAACAATATTATTTTTTAAAATTTATAATCATGAATTTTTTTTTATAATCATAAACATTAGATATACATTATAAGCTATCTTTATTCTTACAAAGAAAATAAACAACAAATTCGACCATAATTTTCATATTATAACTCCTATGGAAACGATTTCAGGTTCTCTGGATAGGTAAGACGCAGATCTTTCAAACGGCGGGTAGATCAGCTTCTGGTTCAATTTTTAGCAGTGGGAAACGATTTCACAAGATGACTGATGTTAATTCGTGGATCTGCACATAATAGGTTTGAGAAAACATGTATAACTTTTAATCTACAAAAAAGGTTACAAAATCCTTTGGGGAAAACTTACATCTATGGGTTGGGAAATTGATCACCAAAATTCGTCCATAAAAGAGTCCATTTACCCCTTATTTTCCACCATCTCCTAGGACATGTAAGATCTGTGCTTAATCTCAACTGTGGCTTCTTGTTCTCTTTCTCTCAAATGGTTTACGCTCTCTCTCTCTAGGTTTAGGAGGCACGAAATTATAAAGAGTAAAACCCTAATCATCTCTTAAATAAGTCTTGTTAAATTAGGGTTAGAGACTTGGCTTAATAGGTTTTGTATAAATGACATAACAATTTATACTATTTTATGACTAATGTTTACTTATTTTAATGTCACAAACTGTGACTGACATATATGTTATAAGTTCATAACTAATTTGCAACAACATATTGGTTACAATGTAGTCATAAGAATGACGATTAATATTATCGTAGCATATTCATCACTAAGTATGACAAACTTTTGTTACTGATTTTTTCGGTCATAATATAGTGACAAAAATACTATGAATTTGTGACAAATAAATTTAGTCATAATATCGTATTTAAAGTGTCACAAATTTGTGATGATTTTTTTTGTCTCAAAAATACGTCTCAATAAAATTATTTTTCTTGTAGTGTAAGAACAAGTTTCATTTTATAACCTGGCAAATCATGAAACTTGTTCGTGTGACTGTGAGGAGAAGAGTTCCAATTATCACCCACGTAGTATTTTTATGTTGTGAACCTTTTTTTTCTAATCCAAAACGTCTTGTGACGCAAATATTTTTTTTTGGTAGTGGACCGGGAGACAAAGTCTCCCAGAATTTATTTAAAAAAAAAAAAAAAAAAAATTACACAACTACATCTCGAGAGAACATAACACCAAGTTCATCCTCTCTAAGTACATGACTCATATTCATATTTCCGTCATTCATATTCATCTCATCGTAAATATTTCCGTCATTCATATTCATCTCAACGCAATCAATGCAACTAATGTGGGATTTTTTTTTATACTTTCACCAATCAATTAATTAAGCTCTTTTAGTCTTTACTTACTCTAATCTCATGATTTAGAAAAGGGAACTTTTAAGCAGACCACCCAAAAAGAAAAAGAAAAAACATTGTGATCAAAGGGATAAAAAAATAATAATTATATCCCGATATTTACATATATGATACTAATTGATATACATTTTCACGTTCTATAAATTATTTATCTTTTGGTTGGTCATAATGATTGGTGACTAATCATGAAAATTCCGACAATGATTAGATTTTTTTTTTAACATTTTGAAATTTATACGGGGGTCACAATAATTAATAAAAACATGGGAAAAGGTTTTTTTCTTTTTTTTTTTTTGAACGAAGGGGAAAAAGGTTCTTTAGCTCTCAGTTTTCTTTCAACCTCATAACGTGAAATAATGGTGTCTTGCAAATATTGCTATGTATCATTATGGTTCATCATTAAAGAATCCATTTGAAACCAAATTTCCCATAGTCATACACTTATACATTAATGATTCACATGTTTTCTATATCAATAAGTTTCACTAGATCCTAGTAGACTATAACCATTTATCAATTTATAGAAAAATGTTGTAAGATTTTTAAACTTGTTGCTGAATACACACATGTAGAGTGAAGGAATCCCAATAAAGAGACTATGAACTCTTGTTCTGTGAGCATTATACTTCAAGCCAAAACAAAAAGCAAAACTAAAAAGATGACAAATCTCTAGGCTTCATACAATTTGGGATATGAGACATGTGATATGCAGATGACTGAACATTTGGTTCAAGTCAAACCAGTTTGGTTTCCGAATCGATTTCGGCACGGTTCAAATTGGGTTTAATAAAATTACAAGTTAGAACAAGATACGGCAGCGTTTAGAAACACAAATAATTCTTGAAATGTTCAAAAGGACGAGTTTAACAGTACATAAAAGAGTTCATCAAACTAGTCTACTCTTTACTCCTGCCCAAAGCCATCACGGTTCTCTTGTTGCCACCCAAAATTTTGACCGTCTCTACCCCGATTAACCTGCTGGTTCGTCTGAGGCGGTGCCATTCCGGGATTCCATGACGGAGGAGGATAAGATCCTTGAAAGTTTGGAGTCATCATTGGTGTAGGCGGATACCCGAGCAATGAACCTTGTTCCGATCCGCCACTCTCTGTTCTTGTCAACTCGTAAGGAGCACCGTTGTAGAATTGTTGAGATGAACCGTCGGTTGATGGATAAGATGGAAAACCAAACTGCTGAGGTAAACCCGGGTTTTGATTCATTGGAATGGGCAAGCTGGGCGGTTGCATGAGATTCATAGGCGGGTACTCTGGGAACCGGATTCCTGGTTTAGGACTAGCAGTCTCGAATCCCGGAGGGCGAGAGTTATCGGTATCTGCAGGGTAATTCTGGACTTGAGCAAATCCAGATTGTGATTTTGCCATTGAGGCCGACCTGTTAAGTAACGGTTGTTCACGGGATTGTTGCTGCTGGGATCTTAAGGGACCTCGCAAAGTGGATTCAGAAGCTGAAGACTGCTGCTTTGTGCTCTGAACCTCTGAGTCGTTACCATCTTCTTTCTCTGCATCAGCTTGTAATAGGCTACCGTGGAGCTCATGGACATGAGCTTCAAAGTCAAGTTTCTTCAGGAAAGACCTAAGACAATGAGGAGCTGCACAGATGAAGATTCCTTCCATCATCTTGATCGTCTGAATCTTTTGAATCCGTTCATCACATCTGTCCAATAACACACGTACACACAAAACAACAAGTTTTCAGTTTGATAATTCAGCAATAACCACATCACCTAGTAAATCTCTAAAAAGGAGCTCAGCTCTGTGGATTACCAAACAACCTAAAGTATCTATCTAACAAAGCTTCTAATGAAACGCTTCCATATCTTTTAACTTTCCAATTCAAGAACACAAGCCTACTTCAAACTATGGCTCTTAGCATTATTAGAGCAAAGTTAGAAATGCTTACAGATAGCAGATGGAATCACTACGAGCACATTCAAGACAAAAGGCATGATCACAAGGAATCTGAAAAACCAAACAATACAAAGTTTCAATCACATATAAACCCTAGCCAAATCATAAAAGCAATATAGGGAGGGGAGAAACTTAAGTTTTACCAGACGACCATAGATAGCAATGGGGAAATCGCAACGGACGCAGAAGTGAACTCTCTCGCCTAATTGACGGCGTGAACGGCGACCAACGGGTTTGATAACGGTGGTCGGAGTCACGGAACCGATTCCTTTGGCTACAGGAAGATCAGCGAGGACGAGATGGTCGGGACAGGCTACAGTCACTGTTTCCGTAGGAGATGGTCTCGCTCCGTTTCCAGTCTCAGTCGGCGAATCTCTCCTTAGACGAATTTGAAGCATTGCTCGCTGTAATTTCTCAAGGGAACAGAGAAAAACAAAATCACATAAACGAAACCCTAAGAAATACAAATCAAAAGCTTCTCTACTTACCAAGTTAATTCGGAGATTGGGATTTCAGATCTCTCTACTTCAGTTCTTCTCAAGGCTCTTCGCCGGAGGCGCAAAACGGCGAAGCAAATTTTTATTGTTTGCGCAACGGAGACGAGACGACGACGACGACACAACTCTGAGGATCTGATCTATTTTATTTAATAAAATTTATTCACAAATTAGAATTAGCGAGAGAACCCTCTAACACAGGAAGAGGGTTTCAGTTTGAACCAGACTTTACTACAGCCATTCCAAATTATACCAACTGGAACTTTTGTTATAATGAATGCATTGTTGTTTGACAAAAAAAAAAAAAAAAAAAATGCATTGTTTTGATAACTTGACAAACTTGTTATGGGTTTGATACATCTCAGCCTTATTACCCACAAAATAAAATAGCGTGGTAGCTACTGAGCCCGACTTGATTGTTTTATTCCTAACGAAACATGATAAAACATATCTCAGTAGCAACTTCAGAATGATTTTCATTGGCTCTGTGTTTCTTTTTTAAGTTTCTTCATTTGGCTTCCTTCGAAGCTGGGTTCCACAAAACTGGCATGCACCAACGCAGCAGCTATCAACATATTCAAAGCCTGCATTTCTAAACTTATAAAAGATGTGCAAGTTTTTGCCTGCATCTAAGCTCATCGATTTAAACAATTTATGAAAGATTTAATTTTATTAGTCTTACCAAATAAACTAAAGAAAAAAAGCTTGAAAATCCACTAATAAGAAAACATGAGGAAGATAAATGTAGATTTTTGCAGAATTTTGAAAACATAATAACAATGGATTAGTAGCAACTTGGAGATCATCCTCACTAGCTTTATTATTTCTTCAAGTCTCTTCTTTCTTCACCTTCTTTGAAACCGGGTCCCCTAAATCAGTCTCCTCTTTCAGTTTTTCAGCAAACAAACTCCAAAAAGCCGTGCTCAAAGCAGAAGATGTCAACAATGAAGCTCTCAACAAATTCAAAGCCTAATTCAAAGACAGTTTCAGTCAAAATTATATCAAGTATAGAGGATCAATTAAGGGTACACAGAAGAAGCGTACCTCTGCATTGCTTATGCTGATTTCTTTCACCTCTAGGTCGTCTGCGTGACTCTGCAACTTCTTCAGTAAGGAAATAGTGGAGCATGAGTTCATAGATGTAATTGTCAGATCATCTAACACGGTAAACTTTGTCTCTTTCTTCAAGAACCCGTAACAATGAATAGACTTGTTGCTGCCAGAGGATTTGGGATCCATCAAATCCGCTCGAATTATTCTGTCCCTTGCGGTAATTAAGAGTTAGATTACCGTTTGTAGTCAAACCATACCTTATTTGATTGGCATTGTAGAGCCTGTAGCGGTAGTATACTGGAGGCTGTTGAGTAGTGATACCAGGCAACTGCATCTGGAAACTATAGAAAGAAGGAAGCGTGCATATGGAGTTTGACATTTCAGTCCCCTCATTAGCAGTCAATTCCTTGAAACTTCTACACAAGTTTCCAATGCAACCTAAAGAGATAGAGCTGCCAGAAATTTCCCATACAGCTTCCAAAGGGACAACAAGAAAAGAGAAGAGGAGCTCAACAAATTCCTCTCGGCATTCAACAAATAAAATCTTCATGTCGTCCTGCTTCCTCACCATTGCTTTCAAAGTTAATACATTTCCAGGTTCTGCTTCCTCTTCTTTCTTCTCCAAACATTGACTTAGCGATTTGTAAATTTCCGTCACACCTTGTGGACTTTGCTTGTTCAAGAAAGTGTCCGTCAAGGGAGCATTTGAGGTGAATATACATTCCATCAGAGTGAGTACCTGGTCCAAGATTCAATTCAGACATAGTGAGAGGGCAAACGAATAGAGCAGTGATGGATGAAACAGCTTGAAGAAAAGAGCAACATACCTCTTCCAAACCGATATCAAGAAGCCTTTCACCAAGCTTATTAACATCAGCACAACCTACGGAGTTGAGCGTCTCCAAGACAAGTTCAGTTGACTTGACTGCTACTTTCAAGTCATCAGTTAAGATAAATGAGCACCTACCACTGACAAATACTCCATTAGCATCACTTTGACTCCAGCCAGCAACTTGTTCTTTGTTTTCTAATTCAATCTCCTGGCTCATTAAATTACCGCAACGACATCTTGAGGTGTTGAAGTTACTGTACAACTCACAGTAACTAGGGCACTTAAAACACTTGATGCTCTCAGTAGAGTTTATGTGGACTTTAAGCCTTTTGCACTGAACATCCCTCACACTCCTCGGATAAAGGAGCATCTGCTTACAAGCTTCAGTCTCAAAACTATCACTGCCCAAGTCCACAACACTTCTGTAGAGATTATTGAAACAACCCACAGTTATTGGCTCAGAGTTTCGATGGTTCTCAAGCAATCTGACAATAGTTCCCATCGGAAGTGTCAGAAGGCTGAAGAGTACATCAACAAAATCCCTACAAGCCTCAGCCAAAACAACCTTGTTTTTCTCTTCATCAACAATAAGTCTCAAACTAAACTTTGGCTCCCCACTACTTTTAGCCATTTTTTAGATGAAAGAAAGACAAAAGCAAGAAAAAGAAGAAAACCTTTCAATAAGACTCAAAAACAGAAGACACACGTTAGAAACTGGAGCATCAACTCCAATTTTATAGAGGGTCTAATATTGAATGAGAACAATAATGACGACTCATCAACATCCAAGAGTCATGAACAAAAATAAACCAACCTTTTGAGCTTCCCCATGACTGTATACTGAATAACCTGCATTTAAATTTACAACTTTTTTGGTAAACTCTAACGTTGAATGAACTATATTGATGGGCCATCAAAACACAATAGTCACAATTAAAGACAACCTTTAGAGCTTCTCGTTCACTGCAAGAAACCTTGATTTTCTCGTTGACTGAGATAGAGGAGGAAATGATCCATTCTGGAATATATTTACTAAACTGGACATAGGGGTTTATTATTTTCTTGAAAATAACTCTGTAGGTTTTTTACAATAAGAGAAAATTTGACAATTGCTCAAATATATTCTCAGAAGGAAGAGTTTTTAACAGAATAAACTAAGTCTCAAGAAAGATTGAGAAAATTCACGTTGTCCAAAATCCGAAAGAATCAAGATTTCTCTAGCAAACAAATCTAGCAACCCTTTAAACAATGTAGATTTTTGAAGAAATATGAAATCAAGTTCAACAATCAGTAGTATCTCAGGGTTCTCTCCACCTTTGTGTTTCTACTTTTGGTTTCTTTGCCACCGGGTTCCATGAAACTTTCTCTTCCTTCGGTTTCTTCATAATCAAATTCCCAAAAGCAGAGCTCAAAGCAGAGGATGTCACCAATGAAGCACTCAACAGATTCGAAGCCTGATATTGGTGGAGTACAAAAGAATCATAATTTTGTAGGTAAAAGAAAAGAAAGGGTTTTAGTTTTATACAAACAAGTTTTTACCTCTACATTGCTGATTGTAATTGATTGCACCTCCAAATCGTCTGTGTGAATTTGAAACTTCTTCAATACAGAAAAGGTTGAGCTGGAGTTCTTAGGTGTTACGATCAGATCATCTGACACAGTAAACTTTGTCCCTCTCTTCACAAACCCTTTACGATCTTTTCACCGATCACAAAAATCAGATTTTGGATCCACAAAAGTCATGCGCTCGCTATTACGTTTTGTAGTCAAAACAAAGCTTCTAGAATAAGATAGTGTCCAGTCATGGTGTAGGAGTTCTGATATTGAGCTCCGTCTTAAGTAAACTCGCGGTGTAGGAGTTCTGATATTGAGCAACTGTTTCTTGCACCTGTAGTAATACGGAAGCATACATTCGGATGTTGTTGATAACACTTCAGTCCCCTCATTGGCATTCAAGTCTTTGAAGCTTCTGCACAAGTTCCCAATTCGACCTAATGTGATATTGTTGCCAGAGATTTCCCATGTTGATTCCAGAGGAATGGCGAGAAATGTGAAAAGAAGATCAACAAAGTCTTCACCGCACTCAACGTACAAAATCTTCATATCCTGTTTCCTTACGATTGCATCAAAAGTGATGACTTCGTCTGGTTCTGCTTTATCTCCTTTATCCTCCATGCATGGACTCGGCTTTCTATAAATCTTCCTCATTACGTGTGAACTTTGATTCTTCAAGAAAGTATCCGTCAAAGGTGCACTTGAGGTGAATAAACATTGCAGCAACGTCATAACCTATATCAGGATCAAGACATCATACGGCCAGAGATCTTAAAAACATTATAAAGCTAAGCGATTTGGAAGATATATAAGATTTTAAGTAAGAGAGAAAGACAACCTCTTTGAGGCCGATATGGAGAACCTGTTCTCTCAGCTTACTAACATCAGTACAACCAAGATCTTTGAGTGTTTGCAAGAGAGAAGTAGTAGAGTCATCCGTCAGAGTCAAGTCGTCGGTTATGATAAACGACGACTTGTCTCTGCTAAACACTCCACCGACATCATTTTGCATGCTATCTTCAAATTTCTCATACTGTGAGAAACTTATCTCCTCATTCATCACCTTTCCGCAGTTACTGCATAGGGACGTGTTAAAATTACTGGACATCCTACAGACACGGAAATATTCGCACCCAAAGCACTTGAAGCTTTCAGTAGGGTCTATGTTGAACTTATAAAGTTTATGTATCGAGATTCCCTAATGTTCTTGGGATACAGCAACATCTGCTTACAAGCTTCAGTCTCAAAATCATCGATTTTCATGTCCACAACACTTCTATAAAGGTTGCTAAGACATCCAATAGTAACTGGCTCAGAGTTTTGATGCTCCTCAAGCAATCTGACGATTGTTCCCATTGGCAGTGTCAAAAATCTGAAGAGAACTTGAACAAAATCTTTGCCTGCCTCAGCTAAAACGACCTTGTTTTTCTCTTCATCAATGACAAGTCTCAAACTAACCGTCGGTTCTTTACGAGCCTGAGCCATTGTAGATCAGACGAATGAAAAACCGACGAAACAAAAAAAACAACCCTTGACGCTTTCTCTTTGACTCACACAATTAGAAGACACCTACCAATTAATCACTTGCAACAGGATATGGAAATGGGAATACCAAATCTACCTAGAATAACACGAGAAGATCTTATTGTATCTTTCAGATATATTATCTAGGATTCTTTAGTTAGATAATCATTAGGCGTAATCACTATTTTTCCTATATAAGCTTGGCTTGTCAATAAAACGCAAGATTGCTTGAACGCCGTAGAACTTGATATAAGTTTTCAGAATTTTCAAAAACAACCTGTAATTATTTAATTTTTTTAAGAAACCCATTTACAAAACTAAGTCAGTAACAAAAAGTCACGTACACAAGTTTATCCCAATCACAAAACATCTGTATTGCTTTGTTAAGACAAGACTGTTTATGCAATTGAGAGAAAATGAAAAGATTCAAAGTCTTGTCTTGAAAAATCAATCTTTGTTCAACATAAACTAAGTTTCAAGTCTACAGAAACCCAAGGAAAAACCAGCAAAAATATAAAAGATAGAACCATGTGGAGTTTAAATAGTTCAAGATCATGCATTAAGAAATGTCTTTTCAGATCATAATAAAGAAGCACTAGCAACTGAGGACCTCTGTTCTTTCAAGTCTCTTCCTTGATCTTCTTCTTCGCAACCAAGTTCCATAAAGCAGAGTTCAAAGCAGAGGATGTCAACAAGGAAGCTCTCATCAGACTCATTGCCTGATTTAGATACTAAGTTAGTCAAGAAATCAAGGGAAAGCAAGTAAAATTGTATTACTAGAGAAAGAATAATGCTACCTCGGCTTCACGGATGCTTATTACTTGCACCTCCAGATCATCAGCCTGAATCTGCAACTTCTTCAGAAGGCAAATAGATGTGCTCAAGGAATTCCTAGGTGTGATTACCAGATCATCTGTAACTGTAAACCTTGTTCCTCTCTTCACAAACCCACTTCCATTCTCTGACTGGACTTTACCACGAGATTTTGGATCAATCAAAGTCACAGGAACTAGTCTGTCCTTTCGATAGAGCAGAGTCCTATCAGGATCTGTGGTCAGACTATAGTCAGGTTGGCGAGGATTGGAATTCCTGTAACGGTAGTAAACCGGTGGTTCTTCAGTGGTGATGCCAGACAACTGCTTCTGACATTTATAGTAATAAGGAAGCACGCATTTGGAAGCTGTTTGATCAACAACACTCAAGTCTTTGAAGCTTCTGCGGAGATTTCCAATGCACCCTAAATTAATATCACATACAAATTCCAGAGGGACAGCCAGGAAAGTGAAGAGAAGATCAACAAAGTCTTCTCCACATTCAACATATAAAACCTTCATGTCCTGCTTCCTTACTATTGCATCCAACTGCAAAGTAAATTCTATTCCTTCATCATCTGTTTTTACCTTCACACCTGGACTCAAAAGCTTCTGTATGTCCCTCACATCGTGTTGACTTTGCTTCTTCAAGAAAGTGTTTGTCAAAGGAGTATTTGAAAAGATAATATTCTCCAGAAGAGTAAGAATCTATTTAACACACCACCAAATTATTTTAAAAAAAGGTCAGTACCCTTTAGAAGCAGACTGGAGACCAATATCAAGAAACTGTTGAAGAAAGAAGATACCTCTTGGAGACCAACATCAAGAAACTGTTCACCAAGCTTACTAACATCAGAACAACCTAGACGATTGAGCGTTTTCAAGACGAGACCAGTAGAACCAACAGAGACAACAAAGTCGTCGGTGATGATGAATGAAGACCTGCCTTTGACAAATACTCCATCAACACCATCTTGTATTACTTGATCTTCTTCAGATATTTCAATTTTCTGGTCCATCAACTCTCCACAGACACACTCAGAGCCGCTAAAATTGCTGCAACAGTTGCATTCTGAGAACGAAGAGCACTTAAAGTAGTTGAGATCATCATCAACAGGGTTGATGTTGAGCTTCAGCCTTTTGCAGTGGATCTCCTTCACACTCCTTGGATTAAGCCACATCTCCTGACAAGCTTCAGTCTCGAAATTGTCAATCCCCACCTCCGCAGCGCTTTTGTAGAGGTTGCTAAAACAGCCAATATTGTCAGATTTTCGATTCTTCTCGATCAATCTGACAATGGTGCCCATCGGTAGCGTCAGAAAACTGAAGAGCACATCGACAAAGTCTCTATCAGCCTCAGCCAAAAAGACCTTGTTCTTCTCTTCATCAATTAAAAGTCTCAAAGTAAACTTGGGATCTTCTGAAACTTCTTCAGCCATCAAACAATATCAACGAGAAAAATAGCAAAAATTCTATGAGTCACAAGTATAGGACCTGACCCTCGTCTCGTATATATATTAGTTCCCGAAGGCTCCATCTATCTTTTAAGAGGAATACTAATTGCTGCACCAATAGCTAAGAGCCGAAACACTTTAAACCCAAGAACCATTAAAAAGCAAACCTTTTGAGCTTCCCCTTGATTTCGAATTTATTGAGAGTCTCTTTGTCAAAACTTTTGGGAATTTGTGATTTAATTAAAACTCAAAAATCAATCCTTCAACCGTTTCGATTGAATCACTAATTCCCAAAAGGTTTGAATTTTGAATCAAATCACTTTTCCTCCATTGATGCATCACTTAGCCACCTTTTTAAAACTGAAAGAGACTGAACCTGATTCGTCTACTGTAACTTGTTTTTTTAAAACTAAATTGGGCACACGTTTTATGATGTTGTTAAAGATAACCCCGATACTTAATTTAATTTTTGCAAATAAACCCCTTTTCTCAAACTAGCTCAACTCAAAGTACAGAAGAGTAACTGAAACAATTAGAGGCTAATCAGACGATTAAACAAAAGTCGATGTCCCAAAAAAAATCTAACTGAATTACTGAAACATTTAAGATGCTAAACAAAAAGATTAATTCCCTAGTGATCAAATCTAGCTAGGTCTGTCTCTGTCTCAAGTTTCGGCTTCTTGAAAAACCGGCTTTGAGGAGCACTTGTTGAAGCTGATTCTATAGCTAGCAGGCTAGTGCTCAAGGCAGTGGATGTCACCATTGAAGCTCCCACTAATCTGATGGCTTGCAGCAAATACACACATATATATATATATATAGGATGATCCTTGTATGTTGTTATTTGGATAAAAATATGTATGTTGGAGTCAAATTAAACAAGAATCTTTTTGACAAAGCTTTTTTACCTCTTCTTTTGTCATATTGATCACTCGGATTTCGACATCATCAAGTCGGGTCTGTTTCTCCTTTAAGAATCCAATGGTTGAGGTTGAGTTCGAAGGAGTAATGATCAGATCGTCCGTCACCATGAACTTTGTCCCTCTCTTCACAAATCCACTTGATTCACCAGTCTCATTGCCTTCCGTTTTCGGATCTATCGAAGTCACAGGAACGAGTTTATCCCAATCATACACAAGTCGCTTACCAGAGTTTTCAGACAAACAGTACTCTCTGAAATGATCCACAGAGAAGGATACAAAACGGTAATAAGTTGGTGGCTGATGGGTTGTGACAACATCACTTAGAAGCTGCTTCTGACACTTGTAGTAATGAGGAAGAACACATTTAAAAGCTGAACCGGAATCATCAAAACTCAATTCCTTAAAGCTTTTGCACAAGTTTTCAATGCATCCAAGGGTAACTCCGCTGCCCGAGATTTCCCATACAGATTCAAGAGGCATTGCAAGAAAAGAAAAGAGAAGATTAACAAAGTCTTCACCACATTCAACATACAGAATGTTCCCTTCCTCTTTCCTAACATATATGCATTCAGCGTTATCGTTTGATCACCACCTTTTGATTCTTCCTCTCTATCTTCACTGGGAGATGGACTCTGCGTTTTATGAGTCCTCTTCATACCACGTGTACTTTTCTTTTTCAGAAATGTATCGCTCAATGGAGTATCCGATGTGAACATACACTCCAGCAAAGTCGCTACCTAAAACATTTAACTGGCTTAAAGAACATGGAGGGTAAAGTCTAGTAGCAGTAGAAGAAGAAGAAGAAACATACCTCTTGGAGATTAACCTCGAGAATCATCTCAACCAACTTATCGCAATCTGCATAGCCAAGATCTTTAAGAACATGAAGTGTTGAGCCAACAGAGTTAACTTGCACTTTCAAATCATCAGTGATGATGAATGAAGTATGACCACTCTTCACAAATACTCCACCTTCAACACCTTTTCCTACGCTTCCTCGTCCACTTTCTCCTTGGCACTGAATCACTTCATCCATCAAATTCCCACAGATACACCTCGAGGTATTAAAATTGCTATACCCTTTGCTACATTGTCCGCTTCTCACAAACATAGGGCACATGAAACACTTGGTAGCCTCGGAATCATCTACCCTCAGCTTAACCTTTTGACATTTCTCCTGATTCAAACTCCCAGGATACAAAAGCATTTGCTTGCAAGCTTCAGTACTGAAATGCTTCATGCCCATACTCACAACACTTCCATAGATGTTGTTGAAACAACC
>NC_025697.1:376585-382285 GCF_000633955.1 Camelina sativa
AGCTAAAAAGTATATCGACGAAATCTTTACCGGACTCAGCGAATACAACTTTCTTCTTCTCTTCATCTATGAGTAGTTTCAAGCTTATCACCGAGTTCTCCAAATCACCTGACATGTTTCGATTTACAGAATCTGCATTGAATACATTTCAAAATCAATCAATCAAGATAGTCCCCAAAATCAGAGCCATGATTGAGAGACAAAATTCGCATCGAAACAGTTAAAAAGGTAAGATCTTTACAAAAAAAAAGAAAAAAACAATCTTTGATCTGATAGATTATGAACAGAAGCGAAAACGAACAAGGCGGGTTCTGTTTATTATATATGTGCTAAAATCACAATAAGACTAAACAATTAACAGAAACATCAGAAGAAGATATAGACTAATGTCACAAAACAAGAACGGGTTTGTTTCGATTAGAGACAGCGGAAACTGCAAACAGATCAATTCCTGGGAAAAAAAAAACTTGCCGTTGTAGATTCTCGAGATAATCAAACAAAACAAGAGGGAAACGAAAGATTGTACCTTTTCAGCTAAATTTCTTCCTCTTTGGTTATGATTTGACAGTGATTTGGGCAATTCTCTTCTCTCGATAGGCAGTTTTAGGGCTTCTAAACAGTGATGAACACTCGAGCGGGAACATATTGTTAATTAAAAATGGTTTAACTTTAAACCGTTCAAATTTTAATAATTTAACAAAATATTGAAGATACCAGACCAGAGTGACCATGATGTTTAACAAGATTGGTAGATTAATAAATATTCTTCTTAAACCTCTCTCATTTTGTATATTTAGTTTCTAATATTTTTTAAAAAACTTTTAAATCCATTAAAAAAAAAAGTTTTTAAAACAAATAATATGAATTTGAATGCTAAATGAACTTAATAATGTGAAAACAAATTGAACTTATGGAATCTCTAACGATCAATGATGACGGGATCCAAAATCTGGTTAGTTTCACATTATTTTGTTGATTTAACATTCTAATATATTTTGTTTCTTTTTAAAACCATTAAAATCTATGGGGAAAAAGACTTATTTACAAATGCTAAAAAATTAACATAACAATGTGGATACATATTGGACTTGTCGAATCTCTAATGATCAATGATTATGTCAAATAACAGGATCCAAAATCCCGTTAGTTCTCACATCATTTTGTTGATTTAACATTCTAATTTATTTTGTAAACAACTTTAAAATCCATGAAAAAAAAACAAAAAAAAAACTCTACTTATTAGCATTCTAATATTTTTCAAAAACATGAAAATCCACGGAAAAACAAAACTTCTTACAAATAATAGGAACTTGAATACTAAATTAACAAAACAATGTGAATACAGATTGGACTTATGGAATCTCTAATGATCAAAGACTATGTCGAATGACGGGATCCAAAATCGGGCTAGTTTCACATCCTATTGCAAATTCTAATTCAAGTTCCTATTGTAAAAAAAGAAAATAATAATAATAATAATAATAATAATGAAAGTAATAAAAATAAATAAAATATGTGGGTGAAAAAAGTATTAGGGGAACAAAATAAGATGGGACAGAAATTGACCTCAGTATTTTCATGGGGTTGCAAGGAGAGAAGGAGTGGATTTGGGAACCCGAGATTTGAGGAAGGAGATTGTTGTAATTGTAAGCTATGGAAGAGTACCCATGTCATGTCATGAGGACGGCCTCTTGCTCTTGGCGCAGTTATTAGAGTAGACTAGGAGATTTCGATTTCTTGATTCCACCGTAAAATAAGGAACTAGGTTAGCTAGTTGTGCTTTGACTTTATATTTGACACCAAAGCAGCTTTTAAATCCATCATCATCTCATTCATTCATGTTTTTTCTGTAAGAAAAACCTGAGATTAAATCAATCATAAAGTGATAAAACACATACTAATATTTAGTACTAATTACTAAGATCTGCACAGAAAAAAAAACTCAGGGAAAAATTTGATGTATTAATAAAAAAACTCACCGTACATAGCAATTAAGAACATGGGAGGCTTAAGGTAAGGATCCGGTAAAAATAAGGAGAAAGTTCGTCATTGAACTGGAAACACGACCTGAGGCTGGGATGATGACCCCAAACGTACTTGTGGAAACCCTAAGCCTGTAATTGCAGTTGCAGAATCCATTACGTAAAACGAATCGTTCTGCAAATATAAAAAACAAGAATATATATCATTGTTACGAATTGGAAGAAGTAGGAATATGTAAGAGAGGATTGAGTCTATGCAGACGACGAAAAAATATGGAAGAGAGGATCAGAGATTAGAAAGAAGGTGGTACCGTGTTTGTAGTTTGCTGTAGAGATGAAAAACAGAGAGAATACGCATCAGAGATGGTGGTATAGTACATATAATAAGCATCAGAGAAGAGACTCCTCCTTGACCTTGTTATCAAATTCAAAAACAGATAACAAAAGGAAACAAGTCGCGGACTCGTTGTTATAAATTACTCAACGCGCATCTCTCTTGCTTAGAAAAATGTAATTTCTTTTGTTACCGTTGTGATCAGTTTCCTTTTATTTATTTATTTACTTACATATGTAATAAAAGTAGTATTAATTGTTTTGCATAATAATAATATGGGCACAGTAATATCATTGTTACTGTTACTAATAACAAATTAAAAAAATAAAGGAAACAATTGAACCCAAAAAATTACACAACGCAACTCTCTTTACTTTTTAAAAAAAAAGTAATTGTTTTGTTACCGATGTGATCAATTTCCTTTTTTTTTTTTTTTTTTTTTATCTCATGAATATTACGTAAACTCTCCTTACTCGTCTCTTCTTCCCCACCGAGATGTTCTACGATCTATCATCTGTCCGTCTTCATTCAATCCAGAACAATCTCAGAGTCTGGTTTCGAGGATGGCTTTAGAGAATCATCGTCCGGCGATGAAGAAGATCAAATTAAAAGAATCTACGTCACATCACGTCTGGTGCGGCGAGAGCTACAGAATGGGCTTGCGTCTGAGCTTCGCTATTGGGCTTTGGTTTACACCAAGAGAATCATCGTCCGACGATGAAGAAATTTTTAGTCCATTTTGATTTTAATTAATAATTTAAAATATACAGTAACCGGCGTTATATGGGCTTTTTATGGGTCCAATTCAAACCGGATTGAGAGCCACAATAACGGCGTCGCTTTGCTGAGTTCTTCTCTGAAAGAAGACTAAGAAGAACATTACCCAGAAATTCAAGTGAAGAAAGAAGAGACCAAATTGAGAGAGCTTTCAAAGTTTCCATTTTTTTTTTCCCTCAGTCGAAATCAAATTGAGTCTCTCTCTCTCTCTCTCTCTCTCTCTCTCTCTCTCTCTCTCTCTCTCTCTCTCTCTCTCTCTCTCTCTCTCTCTCTCTCTCTCTCTCTCTCTCTCTCTCTCTCTCTCTCTCTCTCTCTCTCTCTCTCTCTCTCTCTCTCTCTCTCTCTCTCTCTCTCTCTCTCTCTCTCTCTCTCTCTCTCTCTCTCTCTCTCTCTCTCTCTCTCTCTCTCTCTCTCTCTCTCTCTCTCTCTCTCTCTCTCTCTCTCTCTCTCTCTCTCTCTCTCTCTCTCTCTCTCTCTCTCTCTCTCTCTCTCTCTCTCTCTCTCTCTCTCTCTCTCTCTCTCTCTCTCTCTCTCTCTCTCTCTCTCTCTCTCTCTCTCTCTCTCTCTCTCTCTCTCTCTCTCTCTCTCTCTCTCTCTCTCTCTCTCTCTCTCTCTCTCTCTCTTATCAAAATGGTTGTTCACCGGATAATACCTTTCAGAATCTCCCGCGTAAAAGACCCTCTCACTCGATTCAGACCTCTCAAAACCTTGACAACATCTTCATCACCCTCTCCCGAATTCGAACCCTCTTCTTCTTCAACTTCGTCTTCGGATTCAGATTCAGATTCGTTCTTGGTAGAGAAGATTTGTTCCAGTCTGAAGCAAGGTAACAATAATAATAATGCCGCTTCTTTGAGAAATCAGCTAATTCGATTAAACCCTTTAGCCGTCGTTGAGGTTTTGTACCGCTGCCGCAATGATTTGAGTCTAGGTCAAAGGTTCATTTATCAATTAGGGTTTAACTTTCCGAATTTCAAGCATACGTCTTTGTCTTTAAGCGCAATGATTCATGTTCTGGTGAGAAGTGGGAGATTGTCGGATGCTCAGAGTTGTCTTCTTAGGATGATTAGGAGGAGTGGTGTTTCTAGGGCAGAGATTGTGAATTCCTTGGTTTCTACGTATAGTACTTGTGGTTCGAATGATTCGGTTTTCGATTTGTTGATTAGGACCTATGTTCAGGCTAGAAAGCTTAGAGAAGCACTTGAGGCTTTTACATTGCTGAGAAGCAAAGGTTATACTGTTTCCATCGATGCTTGTAATGCTCTTATGGGAAGCTTGGTGAGGGTTGGGTGGGTTGAATTGGCTTGGGGAGTTTATCAGGAGATTTCTCGGAGTGGTGTTGGTATGAATGTTTATACTCTCAATATCATGGTTAATGCTCTGTGCAAAGATGGTAAAATGGAAAAAATTGGAACTTTTTTATCAGAAGTGCAAGAGAAGGGAGTTTATCCGGATATTGTAACATATAATACATTGATTAGCGCCTACTCTAGTAAAGGTCTCATGGAAGAGGCATTTGAGTCGATGGATGCTATGCCGAGCAAAGGGTTTAGTCCTGGTGTTTATACTTATAATACTGTTATAAATGGGCTGTGTAAGCATGGGAAATACGAGAGAGCCAAGGAAGCTTTCGCTGAGATGTTGAGATCCGGGTTGAGTCCTGACTCCACTACCTACAGATCGTTGCTTATGGAGGCATGTAAGAAGGGAGATGCAGTCGAAACGGAGAAGATTTTCAGTGATATGAGATCTAGGGATATTGTTCCGGATCTGGTTTGTTTTAGCTCGATGATGAGTCTTTTTGCTAGGAGTGGAAATCTAGAAAAGGCGTTAGTGTATTTTAACAGTGTGAAGGATGCTGGTCTGATTCCTGACAATGTGATCTACACCATTCTTATCCAAGGGTATTGTAAAAAAGGTATGATCTCTGAAGCTATGAATTTGAGAGATGAAATGCTTCGGCAGGGTTGTGCTATGGATGTTGTGACCTACAACACCATTTTGCATGGGTTATGCAAGAGGAAAATGTTGAGGGAAGCTGATAAATTGTTCAACGAAATGACCGAAAGGGGTTTGTTTCCAGATTCTTACACTTTAACCATACTGATTGATGGACACTGTAAGCTCGGAAATCTGCAAAACGCAATGGAGCTTTTTAAAAAGATGAAGGAAAAGAGAATCAAATTCGATGTTGTGACGTACAACACGCTGTTAGATGGGTTTGGTAAAGTAGGCGATATCGACACAGCGAAAGAGATATGGGCAGATATGGTATCAAGAGAGATACTTCCCACTCCAATATCTTACAGCATTATGGTTAACGCTTTGTGCAGTAAAGGCCATCTTTCTGAGGCATTTCGAGTTTGGGATGAAATGATCAGTAAAAGTATAAAGCCAACGGTTATGATTTGTAACTCTATGATAAAGGGATATTGCCGCTCTGGTAATGCTTCAGATGGAGAAAGCTTTTTGGAGAAGATGATCTCAGAAGGATTTGTGCCGGATTGCATCAGTTACAACACATTGATATACGGTTTTGTCAAAGAAGAAAACATGAGCAAAGCTTTTGGTTTGGTGAAGAAGATGGAGGAGAAGCAAGGAGGATTA